>NW_010430166.1:162759-177094 GCF_000710305.1 Buceros rhinoceros silvestris
GGGAAAGATTCTGCAAGGCTGATGCAGAGAAGGAGCCAGGTAACTGCAAAAGGACAATAAACTGAAAGATGTTACAGAAGCGCAGCCAGGCACGTCGGGGGAAGTGATGTCCCGAGTGATTTGGAATGACAAGGTTTTGAGCCAGTGGAATGGAAAGGATTTCTGTAAAGTCTGAATGAAAAGCAGTTAGTGGAGTGCTGAGGAAAAGGAGCTGGTTTAAATAAATAGTTAGGGAAAGGCAGTAAAGGCATGTATCATCAAGGTTTTCACCTCATGAATCATTTAAATGTGTTTATCCTGAAGTTCCACTGAATAGTCAGGTGCATAAAATGAAAAGGCACTTTGGTGACTCACTGACACGTGCATTAAGTCAACATTCAAAAGTGGTGTGTGGACAAATTTCTTATTTGTTTAAAAGATACTTTTTCATTATGCCTTCCAAAACAGGAATGGAAATTAAAAACAGGATCCAATTCCATTTCAAATTACTTGCACAGAGTACCCTCACAAGTTCTTAGCCATCACAGATCATTTATCTGCTACGAGTTGCCTTGTGTGCTCTAAACCAGTATCTTTTAGGAGTGATGGCATAAAACTTCCTTGCTGCATTACATGAGTAGCTTCAATACGCTCCTGGTATCTCTAGAGACTTAACGTGTGTTATATCAGCTCTTGCAAGCTGATAATGGTGTCACGTTCTTTTCCATTTGGACGCAGTGTAATATAAGCTTACACAAGTTTCCATGTCTCAGGCTTTTTGATACAGTACATTTACTTTGTAGTTCTAAGGATGCTGATATGCCAAAATGAACCAGAGAAACGTTGACAGCATGGGCGGTAAGCACAGGAGGAAAAAAAGGAAAAACTGAAACTGAAAGTGTTGGATAATAATACACAAGTTTTTAGTATCTTTTTTTTTAAAAAAAGTATTTTTATCAAGTTAAGATACTTAAATCCCTTAAACTAAAGGCTGAAATATTAATTTGCATTGCAGTCTGCTTTTCTCTTTGGATTTTGCTGGGAGTGGGTGGGCGTGGGAGGGGTTGGCATTCCTCTGTATCTGCCCATATCAGACAGTAAAGCCACAGCAAATCCTATTGTACCAGGTTGACCGTGAGAGTCATAAACTGTTTTGCTCTCTGAAACACAAGCTGAGATAGTTCAAAGAACAGGGAGAACATTTCACTCTGGTAGAAACCTCGATCGATCTTTTCAACCCACATCTAAGATGTGACATTGTCTGGCTGTTTTCTACAGTGCTGATAAACCAGAGCCTGCTGATGTGCCTGAGATAAGTCAGAGAGAGATGTAAGTCTCCATACCTTGGTCTGAACTGTGTGATACCACATTGCTTCCCTCTACAAGGCTGCAGACCAGGTATACTATTCATTCTCTTTGATAATTCTCATGGTCATAAAAGTATAAAAAAGCCAGCCTTGCATTGACAGGAAAGTTGGGCTAGATGGACTAGGACGGCCAGAGGACCCTTCTAGCTGGAATTATTCCATGATTCTAAATTGTTACACATGTAATTGCAGAGATCCCTGAAAGATGCCGTGACAATCCGGGGTTGCCTTGAGAAACAGGACCTGCAGGATTGCTGCAGTTCATGGGATTTATCTCTTCGCCAGTGATTCTTGAATCATTCCTTTATGAATATTGTTATTGTTTGACAGCAATGTTTACAAAGATCTTTAAAAATGCTGTAATCTTTAATCATGCTTTATCTTCTTATTTTATTTGTACTGATCCCACACTGGCTGTCTTCAAATTGTGTCACAGAGTAAATTGTCCCACTTCTCAGTTCAGAGAATAAGTCATATATTTAAGAGTTCCTAGAGTTTTCTCGAAATTGAGCAGACTGCTGCTTTAAGACACTGTAGGTTTTTTGGAGCCTGTTTTTGCAGGTTATTTATAGGAGAGACTTTTTGTAGTGTACGCTCCAGAGCGCTTGTGAGAAGGTGCTATGTTGGATTTGCATACAGAGAAAAACAACAGTGTCGGCCAGACTATCTGCTGCTTTAACAGATGCATATATATATTCTTTGGTAAGAGAAAGTGAGAGAGACGCCAGTTCTTCCATCCCATTGACCTTGTTCAGTGAGCCTGATCTGGATGGTGTTATACCCATCATCTACTTGGATCTGGTTGTAAATATAATATGACATACGGACTTTGATGGAGTCGATTTCCCCTTCTGGGTATTTACACTTCAGTCTGTGGGCTAAATTTGGGAGCCTTTCTGTCTAAAAATTCTCTGTGTTGAATATGCAGTAGAGAGAGAGAGAGGAAAAAGAACCAAAACTCCTCCAAGGGATGGTGTTACTAGATATTATTATTCCTTGGATGTTTTCCATGTAATTTATAGTATCTTCAGCTAGCTAATGGAACAAAACTGACACCATCTTGTTGTTTGACAAGGTAATTATCCAGCATGTAGTAAACGAGGTTTTATGTAGAGACTTTATATTTTTGTAATAGAATCATAAGTAGACAATCCTGTTCCTTTTCTGAGCAAAACATTCAAATGTTGTACACCTTAGATTATGCAATTTTATTTCTTGATTTTTGAAGTCGTGTAATTAAATCCTGCCTCTTTTGTTGTCCAACTTCTGAATATAGCTGCTGAACACACAGTTACTGTAAGGATTACTTTATCTTGGTATATTCTGTGGCAAAGTAGGTACTGCTAAACTGTGCCAAATAAGTGCTGCAGTCTGGTCCAACATGAAGTGGTAGGGTGATGCCGTGATTATTTAGCACCACCTGATACTCTAAAATATTTTAGATGTATCATTATAGGAAAACCACAGGATGATGTCTTCTAAGATACTTTATTTAATATCAGTATAGGATAGCACCATATTGTAAAAAGAGTTTAATGGGAATTTTATAATAGCTGTATGTCACGTGTGTATTTTATACAGAGAATACTCATGTTTTCTCTACCCCAGGAGTAACTTGTACCTTGTTCTCTAAAACAGAAATCTGTAGGTGCAGTTGTTCCACATAGCCTGGCATATTTTGGCCTTCTGTATGTGCAGAGAGTATGTTTAAATCCACATGGGTTTAAACCAGTTATGTCTCTTCAGATCAGACCATGTTAAGGAACTTTGCTTTACGTGGCTGTAATTGTGTTAACAGGCAGTTTCCAAATGGAAAATGGTTAGTTCCCCAGGAGTTAGACAGGTAGTTACTCAGTTCTTGCCTTCCTGCCTCCGAGTATGTTCATATGAATGCAGGAGACTTATTAGAGATGGTATTTGAAGAAAGCGACACTTAAAATGACGCATTATCTTGCTCTGTGCTGAGTGGTTTTTGAGGGGTATTTTTTGTTCGTTAGTTTTTTGACAGTAAATCTCTAAGTGTGAGTAAAGGCCGTATGTTCTTGTTGCAGTCTGAAATTCTTCAGATTTTAACAAAACCAGTTAAATCTCTTTCTTAACTGTAGGTCTGAAAAGGAACACGTATATTGGGCTGTTTCAGTAGGTGGCACAACGTATCTACAACAATTAACAGCACAAATAATGAACTGTCTAAAAACAATCAACCAAAATGGTGATTCTTACATGAACCTAAACCTTATAGTTATCCACGCAGTGTTTATGGGGATTATAAACTTCCTCATCCCATGGTATTCCCAAACTTATTCTCCAAACCTGATCCAATGGGGGTCAGCTCTACTGCGTAAGAGAATTGGACAAGATTAGTGCTTCTTGCTGATACTGCCAGCAAGGAGGGGAGGGGTGTTATTTCGGATGAACTCTCCTATAGCAATTTATCTGAATCCGATCTCTCACTTTACAGAGGCATGTGAACAGTCAGCTGTCATCACTGCCTACGTAACATTAAGATACCAGTGTTTAAAAAAAGATAGAACTATCTCATTCTGTATAAACTTAATGAAACCTGGAAGGACCTGGATTATTTTTGTCGTGTATATAGCTTTTCCATTTAACTCCTTCCTTCTCTCCAAGCCCTTTGATTTATTTATTAATAAAAAGTGCAGTATAAAGAATCCATTGCATTTGTTGCTGTGGTAGAGCAATGATACATGTCGGCAACACTGGCTGAGCCTCTGCTTTAGAGCAGCTCTTGAGAGATCCCCATGCTGCTCTCCAAGCAAGCTTTGCTGCAGCCTGCTTCTGCATGGGATGAAACCACGCGGTGCCCTGCTCTGTTGTTCACTCAGATTTCCTTTCAAAGGAACAGCTGGAAAACAAGCCAGTACTACGATACTCCAATCAAAACCCCTGTGTGTGCAACGGGCAGGTTCAGGGCTGCGGGGCATTCACTTCTGCTCTTGAGATGCTATCGGTTGTGTGTCTTGGAGCCAGGGCTGCCGCACTCACTGCAGAGCATCTGCACCCTGCAGGATCGGTGTATACCCAGAGATCCGGCCATACAGCTCAGGAAACTCCTCAGAGTCCTCCCAGTATTGCAAAGTGAAGCATAATGAATTCCAGAAATAAAAGACATCTTTAGTGCTTTTGGATATGATTGTATCTCCCAAGCAATTTGTGTAATTTTTTTGTCTTTTCTTTCAACAAAACCAAGCTTAAATCACTTCCGTACTTGTGCCCTGCTCTTCAGTTCTGTTGCGTTCTCACTATTTTACTGTCACATTTATCTGAATCAGCCGCGATCACAATAGCGTTCTTGATGTTATGAAGCTTTATGAATGAGATACCTTAAAACTGTTTCTTCCTCACTGAGGAGACACTTTATAAAGATCCACTTCCTGTGTTTGTGTACAATAAATTAAAGCCTACTTCAGAAATGTTGTAAGCATTTAGGCATGTGAGTACACCTTCTAGTGGAATCCTTCTTGATGAGGTCATTATTTATTATGTTATAAATGACGGAAATGGTGAGGAACGCATGGTTCTGTAGTTTAAACCAGAAAGCAGTGTGAGGGAATACATATGAACAGTGGAGACAGGAGAGCAGGTATACAAAGACAAGCACCCAGTCGAGTGCAAGATTGCAATCACACTGATTATTTTCCTAGTGTATTGCTTCTTCCTGGCTTCCAGTTTTTGTACGCACTTTTGATAGCAGACGTTGTAGGACATACTCACTTTGCCTAGCTTTTATAAGCCTTCTGAGTGCCATTCAGAACAGTGGGCCTAATTCAGTTGCCCTAAATTACTCTCTGGAGGAGCCTCTCTTTTGTGCTGAGGCATCTGGAGAGCTCTGTTTCATATTATTGGTATCTGGAATTAAACAGTGTGAATATTCCATATAATGTACTTCTCTCTCTTTCCCGCTGTGTTTTCAGATAAGCCTGGAAAGCATTTGTCAAACTGAGGGCATTTCTGCAATTCCAGTAATACTTGATTGAGTAAGATCTGGAGGATACTGGAGCCTGGAAGCTAATACAACTCTAATTGCAGCAGCCATGGATTCTAACATTCATTTTTACCTTTCAGAAAGGTGGTGGTTTTTTTTTTTATCTAAGTGGAGAATAAAATATATGGCTGAAGGAAGGTTGGTTAGTATATGCCCCTGTATAAGCGCTTACTGTTCTATTCATTTGACCAATAATATTACGATAAGACTACAATAGTTAAATGTTAATAAACACGTATTTTGTCTTCACTCATACAGATGGCTTTATTACTTGTAATTAAGGCATTCTTGATTATTTAGCACTGTATAGTCAAGTATTTAGAGTTCAAAAATGTGTTCAAAGCACAATTTTTTTCTCTACCCACATACAAGTTCCGTGTTGAATACGAGGAGTATTTCCTCTTCTCTGCATCAGCTACCTCAAGGGCTGCTCCACCACTTGTCTGAACACTGGTGGGCTCAGCAGTGACACCTTCTCAGAGGCGTCCTCTGCCCTTTTACCTAGAGGGACTCCTCAAAGCTCATGACTGAATCATTGGTGGGTTTCTGCAGGCTGTGGAAAGCAGCAAAGCCAACCGTTACATTTCTAAGATGTATTGTTTCCGTGATAAGCTCATGGTTTTCCTATGAGTTATTCCAAAGGCTCAAACAATAAACATACAAGTGATATGTCAAGAGAGGAACCAAATAAAGATTTTTATCCTACCTTTAAGAAGTTTGAATTGGAAGTAGCCAACTTTCAGATAACGGCACAGCGCTGCAAAAGGATCTTGAGTTGTGGAAGGCTTTAAAATAAAAGAATTGTCAGCACACGAGTATGTTTTCTCACGTTTCAGTGACAGATTATTTCAGAGAACTCTCTAGCCCATTTCCTATTTCCTTTGCCCTTGGTCTGCTGAGTAATGTTTGCATTTTCCTCTAAAACAGAGTATCTCCTCTCTGGACGGAAATTTCTGATAAATGTTTTCCGTTGAACTTCCTTCAGCATCTACATTAAACAACGCCTTTGCCAAGGATCATTTCCTGAGGTCTCTGCTTTCTGAAAAACATGTTGCCTCAAGATTGTGTCCTGCCTGCCCACTACCACTGTGTGTTACTTGGGATTGCAGGAAGTTTTTCCAATCTCTAAATATAATTACTTCAGAAACGGCTCCTGATAGTGTTACTTTACTCTTCTGTGGGTAATTTATTTAATTTAAATTTAATTTTAATTCAATTTTAATTGATTCTTTTCAATAATCTTATAATACTGAATGAAAAATCAGTGGCGATTTTGGAACTAACAATAGAGATACTTAAACTGGAAAATGCTGAAGCAGGATGATGTCAGAAAGAAAATTCCACTTAACTTTCATTGCATGCCTCCAGTTTGGTAGGAAGCACGTTCCAACGGGATACATTTATGTGGAAATTTATCCAACTAGTTTTGATCCCTTAAATATGCTCTGAGCTGTATAGATTTTAATGTTTGCACTCATGACTAAATTGTTCTGTGAGAACGTGATGGCACTCCTGCCTTGCCTCCTGTGTGAGGGCTGTAACAGTGGTAGACTGTAGAATTTTTCATCTGATTACTAAAATGTCTTTTGGATTAACATAACCTAGTGAGAAAGGTAAATATAGCTGTGAATTTAATTCTTGCCTTCTGCGAAGCATACACGAAAGAAAGAGAAGCAGCTAACCATTGGTCAAGCTCAGCATGCCAGACACCTTTGTTCAAGATTATCAGACAAAAAAAAAAAAAAAAGAGCTCTAAAGCTTACTGGAACATAATTTTTTTTTTTTTCTAAAATTGTATCTGAAAGCCTCAAGACATGAGGAATCTTTCTTTTCATCTTTCGTTCTAAAGCTTCCTGTGTAAACTGCATTTTGCAACAGAAAACTGCTGGAAATCAGCACAGCTGGCTATGTGGTCTGTCTCCTTCAATTTTTCATTCCTTTATATGTAGAGATTATTTAAATCTTTAATTTTTAAGTCAGGAGGTAGTAGTGATGACAAAGAATGAAAACTTCTGTGAATACTTTTAAAACAAAATTCTTAATCATATTATACTGGAAAAGGACAAAAAATCCACCAGACACTTAGATTCCTTCCTTGGAATCTAAAGAATTCCTTACTTGGGCAACAAAAATCAGTACCTGACATCCCTTCTTATTGTTTCTGTTCAATTCCATATATTACTGAGTTTTTGAAACTGGGATTTAGGTGCCTAAATTCTGTTGATTTTTATTCAAATTTTTGTTTTTTGTAAATCTGAGAATTTTTATTCTGCTTTTCTTCATTTGATACCTCCATTGACTTATATTTAAATCTCAAACTCTCACCTTTTGGAGTTGATTTTTTTTGGCTATTTTTTAGTACAGTCTTTATGTTTGCTAGGGAAAAGTGAGTAAGCTTTTGGATTTTGACTGAAGGAATCCTTATCTGCACTGAACCCACATTCACTGTTGAGAGCAAACCTTGAAGAAATGTTAAAACTTTGGTTGAACATGAAGCTTTCTGTCAGAGGAGCATTTGCACATTGCATTGCAGTTCAGAATATTAGGATGACGTGTGTCTGGGAGAGTTAGTCTGCAGGTAGCTGAAGTGGAAAATGTCATTGCATAGCTACTTACTCCTTTTATGGATGCTCTTAGTGTGCACTGGTGAGCTTTGTAAAAGGTGACACAACCCCTTTGAAAGTGGAGGAATGTTCCTCATAGTTGGTGTGTCCATCAAGCGGTGAGGAAGAATTGGTATAAACTCAGAACTGTTGTCTCAGCTCTGTGGCTTCCTGAAGATGTGTGGAGCTCTGCACCTTGGTGAGACCATCTGAATTCCTGAGCCTGATGTGTGTCAGAGGCTTCCTGAAGATGTGTGGAGCTCTGCACCTTGGTGAGACCATCTGAATTCCTGAGCCTGATGTGTGTCAGAGGCTTCCTGAAGATGTGTGGAGCTCTGCACCTTGGTGAGACCATCTGAATTCCTGAGCCTGATGTGTGTCAGAGGCTGTACACTCAGGTTCTGAGCACACCAACCTTGGTGCCATTTAGCGTGACGTCTCTCTGACTGCTGTCACACCAGTATCAGTCCTGAAGTCAGTGTTGATGCCTTTGAACCGAATGATAATGTGCTCCAAAGTAGCTGGCATCACTACTCTCAGAGAAGTTATAAACATTGAGGTCACATTAACTTTTCTTGATTGAGTAATTAGCATGAAAACTGTGGGCCAGGTTTTGTCATCATCACATTATACAGTAATTTATCCAGGACAAAAATTATCTAGCCATGGGATTTAGTGCAAAGTAGAACACTACCCTGTGTGAATGGAAGAATTCAGTTTTCAAGTAAAATTACAAAATACAACAGCAATTTTCTCCAGAAATCTTAAGCCTCCTTGAAATAGTAGAAAGATTTCCTACAACATAGGTGCAAAGCTAAGAAATAACATTCCTTGAAAGTTACACCTGGACTTATATTTTTGTAAACTAAGAGTGTCCTTTGAGGCTCGGGATAAAACACGTGGTGTAACATTATGTATTTTATGCTGCGGTATTGGTAGGGAATGCGTATTTTAGGAGGTTAGTGAACACAGTAAGATTTTTGTGAGCTTGTTTGATAACCGCTTTCATTTATTTTACAGAATAATATTCAGCAATATACCACCACTTCCAGTCTGCTAAAACCATTTTCTGTTTAGGCTTATTGTCCTCCGAGTCAAAACTGTTTAATAACTTTGCATTTACAAAAGCTTGCTTTTTCTGTGCATGTTTCAATGGCAGCTAGTGCTGCATTAGAGTTTTACTGTGAAAACAAAATTGTAAGTGAGCTACATTCATATTGAAATGAACTTTAAATTTAAAAATCTGCTAAACAATCCATTCAAGACAACATATAAAAGGTTGCCCTTTAAGCTGACACGTAATTCTTTGTTAGCTTAAACTTCTCTCCAAAACATTATAAATATTACTAAGATAGATCTTGACTGTTCTGTAATAGTCACCAAAAAGGTTTATCTTGAAAAGTGGTTTGGTTTTTTTCATTAAAAAGAAGTAATGTCTTGAGAACAACCTTAGCTCTTATTCCCAGGTATTGCACCAGTACTGGACTGGCATCAATATATTTTATCGTGAAACTTGCATCATTTTCCACTTCAGAAAAAATTACATATTCGCTTTTAAATGTGGCCTCTGAGTAAATTTTTCATTTAATCATTTCGCCTAGTGTAAAGTATTTTAACTCATATTGTGATGCATGTGCTCCCCCAAACTGTTGTGGCAACAGATAAAAAACCCTGTAGTGCTGGCTTACCAAAAATTATTTTTAAACCTTAGTAATTTATCTTGAAAGACTCCATAATCAATATTATATAGTGCTGAGAGCCCGCTGCTTTATTACTCTTTTTATTCAAGTGTAGAAAGATAAAGTATTGATCTTTTGTTTGGTTTCTGTGCTGCAAAAACAAGGGAGAAATGTCATTTATGAATGCCAAGGGTATATGTCCACTGTTTTATTGATTTTAAATTAAATAAAAGTTATGTAAGGCAGTAGTTGAAATTGCTTTGAGGAAAAAGAAATGTCATTGAAATTTAAAAAAAAGTCAAGCAATACCATTGAAAATAATTTATAGCAAGGTCATCTCTCTAGCTGCACTTACAAAAAAACCTTTTCCCGTTAGCTTCAAAGTTGTGCAGTAGATAATACTGCACAAACTTTAATGTCCAGTTCGGATTGACGCTACAAAGAACAACAGCACAGTCCTCTGTTTTGGTGGGTCACCATCTCTTGGGGTTTCTTTAATGCTTTTAATGACTTATTTCTTTTGGATGTCAAGTTTGGAGATAGAGAGCCACCATTAGTACCAGTAACAACAAAAATGCTCCAGTTCCCTCCTCTTCACAGCATACCAGCTACATGTTCATCCCTGTTCATCTTCGGCTCCCTCAGTGATTGTCTGATCTTCTTAGTTGTCTTTCTTTGGTTATCTGTGCTCCAATATTTAGCTTTTTTGTGTGTGTGTGAGGCATGTGTATTTGTAGATGGTTCCTTTTTTCTTTATGGAAGTGTTTGAGACTTGAAGATACCTTCTCCTTTTTAGTCTAAAGTAAACCAGATTCTCGCAATCATTTTTTGCATGTGCTTCGCTCACGTAGTAGACCTGAACTAGTCTCACTCCTGTTCTCTAGAACACTTCCCACATTCCTCCTGAAAAGCAACATCCAAAATCATTCCTGCAAAAGCTTTGCTGAGCAGGCTGGGAGAATCGCGTTGTGTCTTGATTCCGTACTGACTACGCACCTGAATATACTGTTAATCTCTCTTACAGCAGTATGGAAAATGCATTTTATATAAGCTACACATAAGGAGCTGGAACTGAATTTTAGATTCTTGGGATGTGAGAACACGATATAGCAAGTGACTCCTCTAAGAAACAAAGTCAGAGATTTCATACTTCCTATACCCCGATTTTTTCTGGGTATTAATATTTGATTTTAACACTTTCTGTTGGATAGTTAAAGCAAATTTTAGTCATTCATAAAGGCTATTTGTTTAAATACTTGGTGTCTTGTGGGACTAAGCTCTCGAACTTTTAACATAGGATAAAGGAAGCCACCTGCTGATGAAAGATCGGAAGTGGAGTTTTGGTATAAGTTCTTTATAGCAGGGACAGCTTTGTAGTAGAGATAATGTAGAGGGAAAACTCTATATTTAGGTGCATTTGGAAGTAAATGTGTTATACCTGTGCTGCAGAAAACATGTCATTTGATATGGTCTTCAAGAACATTGACCTACTGTGAGTTCAGCTTCTAGTAAATGAGAGGTGGCGTGTACATTCTGTAATTTTCACAGCAATGAAGTGCAGCCAGACCATAACCTTTAAAAAGGAGAATTGTTTTTATAGACCTGTAGTTCTGAATTTATATTTTCCTCCCTCTCTCTGTAACTGTGTGCTCCAGAAATGCAACATTTTAAAATGACTAGCAAGGAGTTTCTGGAATCCCAAGGTGCTAAGAATTTAGCCACTATTACTGTGTAAGTGCAGTAAAACTTCAAGAAGCAGATATGTGGAGTTTCTAACACATATATATATAGTTGCATAGATATTGAGAGAGAGAGATATACACAGTGCTTAGAGTTCCTCACCTTCACAGTTACTTACTTACCTATATGTACCTTGCTTATATACGTATGAGGTAAGAAACCTCCACAGAAACCCTCAGACTCAAACCAGCAGGTTTGAGAAGACAGGAAAAGCAATCACATACTTTTCAATTTCCTTCTAGTTTTGCTGCCCACCCATATGCTTCCCGCCCAGCAAATTCAGGTCATCTAACGAGGCTTTCAAACTAACTTAGAAGTTGTTGCATTCTTCCCCGATATGGGGATCAAAAACTCGCTGTGTGTCAGCTGGGTAGATATTAGTATCTGCCATCTGTCTTCAGTGTGGCAGTTGTCAGCACATTGCTTATGTGGGGAAAAAATATCCTGTGGGTGTATTGGTAGATACAACTGAATTTCATTTCTCTCTAGCGGTGCTAGAAAAGAAAAGGGGAACCCAAAAAGTATTAGGAATGGGGAAATTAGTGATCAGGATAGCCTGTGCATAGAGAAGAGCATTGATTTTTAATCTTTACGTTGTCTCTTTTGTTGAAACACTAAATGGAAAATTTTATCATGAAAAATTATCAATACTGCCCTGTCATAAAATAATTCTCTGCAAACTGATTTCTGTTATTTCCCATGTTGCTGTTCTGACATATTTATAAACTTCTCCATCATCTTGGCATACTTAATTAAACAATTATTTCCCCAAATGATTTTTTAGCTCTCGGTAAATTTTTACATGACCATCAAAATTAATGAAAGATTGAAAAAAATATAATCACTTCATGCTGACATCCTGACAATTCCTTTATGCTGCAAGACTAGGCAAGTGTAAGAATGTTTGAAGGAGGGCTTGAGTTATTAGGAGAACATAAGAGAGTGGGTGAGAATTGCAGTGAGAGACGGAAGGAAGCTTGAGACAACCTGATGAGGAAGGAGCTGAATTTTCAGACAAAGGACACAGTGAAAGTGTTATGTTGTGCGCAGGGAAATGGCTTCCTTGTGTCTCACTATTGTTATAATTTCACTGTTACAGTCAGAAAAATGAGTGGTTTTTATATAATCGTTAATAAATAGGTTCAAAGATAAATCTGCCATCAGTTCCCTGTCTAATTAAAGTTGCAGGATTGTGAATTTTGTCTTGTAATGAAAGAGGCATAGCTCTAAGTTAAGGGGTTCACAGATTCTGGGCTACCTTTTCATGTGTAAATAACCCAATTTATGAAAAGTAATAGTGATTACAAAGCAGACTGCTTTTCCCCACTGCTATTTTGTGTCTCTAAACCACATCTGGGTGTTAGTAGTACATATCAAAGAAACACAGCCTGGTTAAGTTCAAGGTGGGTGGATCCTGATTTACTTTTTGGTCTCAGTGTAATACCGTAGCCCTTCACCTGCCATAAATATCTTGGAACATTGTAAAGCACAGTGAAACAGCACAACCACCTGTCTTTTTGATTTGCCTTAGCAGAATGTTAGAGCTTACAGTGTTTTTATCAGAATAGATGTTCTAGAAGCGTGGGGTTTTGTCATATTGCAGAGTGACTAAGCATTGGTTACAGAGGCTTTACCACTTACAAACAGATAGCAATAATATTCTGTGAGTTCACAGAATCTAAGAATAAAAAGCAGAAAGTCATAAAATACCAAGTTCCCGTAATGTGAAAAATTGTTTCTACAGTGGCGTGACTGGGTAAGCTGCCATGGCAACTACTGCAAAAGATGCATTGCCTGATAAAACTTCCCCTCAAATTACAGATATGTTGAGGAAGTGTTTGCTTCAGAGCTTGTTCTTTCTAAATACTTGTACGTCAGTACCTGTCACGAACACGCTTCAATTCCAGCATTATTGGATGCTTTTTGAATTCAGACACTGCTTCCACGCTACTTCAGTTTGAGGTTGTTTTCCTATGGTCAAATTCTGATGGACGTCCTGATTAATTCTGAGGAAGGCAACGGTACAAATCAGGAAGAGACTTTTTGATGTTAATTTCTGCCCCCGCCATAGCACTGACTCCTGTTTTGCCACCAGGTAACAACATTCAATTTGTCTAACTGATTTTCTTACCTCTAATACTGACATAGCGTTACTTAGCAACGTGGGGACAGTGGTACCAGTAAGCCCAAATAATACGTAATTGAATGGTTTTCTTAAAATATCACGTAGCAGGGTAACCGCATACATCGTTTTTTGGAAATGCATGAACACAAAGAGGAAATTTCTTACTGTGTTTTAAACCTCTCTGTCCTGAATCAGAAATACTGCTGCGCTTTGAGAGATTGCACTAATTTAGGCACTATCTGCGACCGTGTGCCTAAATAAAACCCTTGTAGGTTTCGATTCAAGAGTTGATTAGTGGATGATTTTTAATTTTTAACTGAAGGGTTCCCTCTGCTGGATCGTTTCATAATTCACCACACAGGTTTGGGGGGGTATGACTGAAATGTAAGTGCACCGTTAGTAGTGTAGAGGATTTTCATAATGATGCAAACAAATATTCGTTTCACAGTGAATGCAGCTGTCTTCACATGATTTTAGAAATTAGTTTTATGATGACATTTGCAAGGAAAAGATAGCTTTTTCTAATGATATTTTAATGATAAATAAAATATAATATGACTGTATTTGAAGAAAATTATACAACAATTTGGTTGTAAACATGATTGTCAAAAATAAATTAGAGCAGACATCGAGTAAACAGTAACTACTTGTATAGTATCAATTTCTTCCTGATTGAAAAAGAAAACCAAAAAACCGTAGCACTTAGGAAACAAAACCTACGTTGCCTCAGAACTTCCAGAAGGAAAGTGCCAATCTCTCTTCATCTAATCTCCATCACGAGTATTCAGTTCCCGCTGCTTGAAGTGTTTGTACCTGAATTTACTGGGAGGGCAGGA
>NW_010430166.1:177192-178405 GCF_000710305.1 Buceros rhinoceros silvestris
AAAGCAGCAGCGAAGGATTGCCCAGCAAAAGCTGAATGCCAGTCCGTCAAGTCTCCGATGAGTTTACATTTAGAGCTGGATCATGAAAACTGGTTGAAGCTCAAAAATTATTCAAGACATTCAAATAGTAAATAGTTCTCAGCACTGTTCAGTTACAGTGGGTGCTGCTGCCCTTTAGGGGAAAATTGGCTAAACTAAAATACCTGGAATGTTACAGAGTACTTCTCCAAATGTATGTTACTGTACTCATTATTCAGTGTTTCTAGCAAAAAGGGAGACAAAGACTAAAGAAAATAGGTAAAATACAGTAGGTACGGCCAGAGACATCTCCTCCAGCATGTGGTAGTAAGTGCTGTGGGGGTGTAAAGTAATTCCTCATCCCTCTTTGCCTGGAATTATTTATGGGAATGGGTAGGGAACAGGCAAGGTAGGGGAAAGTAGCTGCCCTGCGTTTTATGCTTTCTCTAATCCACCGCTTTCCCTGTAAGCTGGCTGCTCTAGGGAAGAAAGTGTGGATCTTACACTTGGTGTGAAGAAGGAAACTGATTATTACCCCTTGTTACTGAAGGCGGCAAGCATTTTGGAGCATCTGAAGAATGCAGATGGAGAGAATTCTCTGCTCATTCCCATGTGCGGGAGGGCCAGAGGGAAGGGCAATGCTTACAAGGGTTACACCGAAGCCTCGGTGAGTGTGGTGAGTTGACCTGACGGGCTGCCAGACACCCACCTGGCTCTTCTCTCATCCCCCTTCTCAACAGGACTGCGAGAAAATGGGATGAAGAAACTCGCGGGGTGAGCGAAAGACAGGGATACTGCTTAGCACGGACCGTCAGGGGCAAACCAGGCTTGACTTGGGGAAAATCAGTTTATCACCAGTTAAAATGGATTCGCTTAGCGTGAAACAGAGACAATGTAAAACAACACCTTCCTCTCACACACATCCCCTCCGTTTTCCCAGGTGCAGCTTCACTCCTTTGTTTGCAACTCTTCCAGACAATGCGGGGGGGATGGCGGGTTGGGGGTCAGTCCGTCACAGTTCCTCTGTGCTGCTCCTTCCTCCTCGCACCTTGCCTCTGCACCGGAGTTCCCGTGAGGAAACATCAGCCTGCTCTGGTGCGAGTCCTCCCCAGGCTGCTCCGGGGGTATCCGCTGCCCCATGGTCTCTCCGTGGCTGCAGGGGAATCTGCTCTGCCCCTGGAACACCTCCTCTCCT
>NW_010430167.1:0-341 GCF_000710305.1 Buceros rhinoceros silvestris
CCTGGCACCCAGGAGACACCATCACCGTCTTGAACTACCTGGGGTCCCACCAGCACCCCTTCTCCTTCCCTCCCCATGTGGGTCCTTTCCCTGTCTCAGTTCTCTGCGAGAGGAAATCGCCGTGTGAAGCTCTGATGTCACAGGAACCATGGTCTGCGGTGGGAATGATGTCACTGGCCAGTGCCATGACACCACACTGGCAGGTAGGAAGGGTTATGTTGGGGCAGGGGGACAAGGTGGGCGGGGGGCTGGGGCTGCCCTACCTGGATGACTCTCATGTTGAGGCCAGTCTCCTGGGCCAGCTGCTCTCGGATGTGGCGGGGGGGGGTGGGGGGGGGGGG
>NW_010430167.1:514-762 GCF_000710305.1 Buceros rhinoceros silvestris
CTCCAGCTGCTTGGCTTTAATGGTGGTGCGAGGCCCCCTCCGCTTGGTGCCCGAGTTCTGCTCCTCATTCTCATTATTGGTGGTCTCCTTGTCCGAGGAGGTCGAGTTGTCCGTCTCCTTGGTGTCATCCTGCATAGGGTCCTGGAGATCCGGGGACAAACTCCTGTCTGTACATGAGGACACTGTAAAGGAGACCCAGAGAGGAAAGGGGGGGCATGGATGACTTAGGGGAGACATCAACCCCCCCT
>NW_010430168.1:0-2077 GCF_000710305.1 Buceros rhinoceros silvestris
CACCGGCAGCCCAGCGGCGCAGAGCGAGCAGGGTCTCACGGCAAGGGGATTCAACGCGCCTCATCACGGCGAGAAGTAATGCAGAGAACGAGTCTGAACCCTGTAAATTTTATATCCTTGTAATGTCTTAATTTAAAAAAAATTGTCGACATCACCTGTCAGGTGACTCGTAATGTTTAATCTGTTCGTTTGCAACAGGCGCCGGCAAGTCTGTGCCGGCCAGAGTGATCGTGCACGTCGACTTGGACTGCTTTTACGCCCAGGTAGAAATGATCCGTAACCCCGAGCTGCGAGACAAGCCTTTAGGTACGAGTTCCTTCCCTGGCACTTTGGGGATTACGCGTAGTCAGGCAGAGGAGTGAGGCCGTGAGTACGCCAAAGGACGTGCCCATGTGGGGAGACGGAGCCAAAACCGCATCCGGGGGGAAGGCGGCATGGCCACGGGTTATGAGCGATGTCACAGTGGGGAAAAATATCGCCAAAGTTTTAAAATGTTCTTTCCATCCAATAATCGAAATCAGCAGATGGGTCTTTCATAGCGCTGTGGAATAGGACTCGTGCTGCTTCGTGGCATGGCCTGTGGCCTCACATTCACACCAGCCCATCTTTGTTTTCAGGCGTGCAGCAGAAGTCCCTCGTTGTGACCTGTAACTACGAAGCCAGAAATCGTGGAGTCAAGAAGTTGATGTCTGTCAAGGATGCCAAAGAGAAGTGTCCTCAGCTCGTCCTGGTCAATGGGGAAGATCTGATGCCGTACAGGGAAATGTCGTACAAGGTCACAGGTACAAACTCACTGTTTCTCGGGGATGGGGACTCCACCATTGCTCTGGGCAGCCTGCGACACGCCTGCACAACCCCAACGGGACACAAATGGCTCCTCAGGGACAACCTCAACCTCCCCTGGGACAAATCAAGGCTGTTTCATCCTGTCACTTGTTCCTGGGGAGAGGAGACCGACCCCCACCTCACTCCAACCTCCTGAATTTCAGGGAGTTGTGGAGAGCCAGAAGGTCTCCCCGGAGCCTCCTTTGCTCCAGGCTCAGCCCCCCCAGGTCCCTCAGCTGTTCCTCAGCACATTGTGCTCCAGACCCTGCTCCAGCTCCGCTGCCCTTCTCTGGACACGCTCCAGCCCCTCAAGGTCCTGCTGGCAAGGAGGGGACAAAACTGAGGCCAGGATTGGAGGTGTGGCCTCCCCAGTGGCAGAAAAAGGAGACTTGGGGAGAAGAAAAGCAGGTGACAGAGGTAGTGGTGGGTTGAAGAAATACTCCTCTTCCTCACCTTTGCTAAAATAAGCAGCTTGTTATTTTCTGGGCATTTCTCTTCATCCTTCGGGGAGCTGTGGGGAATGGCTGTGGATCAGTGCAGGCGTGGAAACCTCCCCTTGTACCTCGTGTACCTCTCACCCATGGCTCCCTCTTCCTCCTAGAGCTCTTGGGGGAATTTTGTCCGCTGGTGGAACGGCTTGGGTTTGACGAGAATTTTGTGGATATTACTGAGATCGTCGAGAAGAGACTGACCCAGCTGCAGGACAGCGGGTGCTCCAGAGTCTGCGTGTCGGGCCGCGTGTACAACCACCAAGGTGAGCTAGAACATTCTGCGTGTTGAAAAGACCCAGAATTTTGTTTCCAAAGTGAGGGAGTTTTGTGCTACAGCCACAGGAACAGACTGAAGCAGCCCTGGGAGCTGCTTGGTCCCTCATCAAACCTGACAAACCAACGGGGTGAAAGCTGAGGGACCAACCACTGCTCTCTGTCTCATCACAGCTCTCAACTGGCGGGACCCAGCACATGTCAGGCTCGCCATCGGCTCGCAGATTGCAGAAGAGTTCAGGGAAACCATGTACACGAGATTGGGCCTCACGGGCTGTGCGGGAGTGGCCTCCAACAAGTTACTGGCCAAACTGGTGTCTGGGACCTTTAAACCAAATCAGCAAACGGTTCTGCTGCCTGAGAGCTGCCAGGATCTGCTGCGCGGCCTTGGTCACATCCAGAAAGTGCCCGGTGAGTGTGGTGCCATGGACAACTTACGGCTCGCGCAGCAGCCAAGGAGGCCAAGGGGCTCCTGGGGTGACACCGGG
>NW_010430169.1:0-267 GCF_000710305.1 Buceros rhinoceros silvestris
CTCAGGTTGCCCTGGTCAAGGCAACCGGGCTGGGTGGCGGCCACGAGGGCAGCCCTTGGGGGTGCAGAGGTCTGCATGAGGTCTGAGGACAGACCCAGACCTGCCTCAGCCTCCCAGGGGCCAGGCCGGAGGAGGAGGAGGGTGGAGGAGCCAGGGCAGCTTGAGACAGGACGGTGTCCCCTGTCCCACAGTGACGGTGTCATCTGTACCCCCTGGGGGCCCACCCAAGCCCCCAGACACCAAAAGATGAGGAGCCGCAGCCCCAGG
>NW_010430169.1:481-1045 GCF_000710305.1 Buceros rhinoceros silvestris
GGGAGGCTGATGGCCCCGCCACCACCCGCACCGAGGTTCGCATCACCCCTCCCAACCGGGCAGGGTGGAAACCTGTTCCTGGCAGTGCCCCGGGCAGGGGCGTGCGGCTGCCCAGCCCTGGCAGCCGGCTGGACGTGTTTGCTCACACCTGACCCAGCTTTGAGCAGGAGGGAGCTGGGGCAGAGGGGAGGTGGGAACAAAGCAGCCCCTGCCCCAGCAGGGCCAGTGCAGCCCACTCTCCCACTGGGAGAGACTGGGAAAACACTCCATGACATGGGGAAACTTGCAGGCTGTAGCCTCGCCAGTGGTGGGGTCTCCACCCAGAAACGTCCCCACATCGGCCAGAGCGATACTGCCCACAGCAGCTACTGAAGGAGGGACAACCCCACGGCCATCAATACGTGCCACCATGCCTGGGCTGCCAGGCTGCTCCCAATCCTGGAGACCAATGGGGGAAGGTGAGCCCTGGATGGGGACCCTCCTCTTGCTCCCTTGCCCAGGTGCCATCCGCTGTCTGTGGCTGGGGGGCTCCCCAGCCCCCCCCCCGGGCGGGGGGCTAGGGCG
>NW_010430169.1:1221-1610 GCF_000710305.1 Buceros rhinoceros silvestris
ACCTCGCTGCAGGCTGTGCTGGTGGCCCTGGGGAGCTCAGCCACCACCCAGCCAGTGCTGGCACGCCCACACTGGGGCTGGTGGGACAGTGCCAGTCTGCTGGCTTAGCTCCAGCTGCCCTGTGGGCACCCCAGAGACCCTCCCCACATCACCACCTCTGCAGAAGTCCAAAATAAACACCACGGTTGGTCCTTACCAGCCAGGTCCTGGTCCTGGTCCTCACAGCGAGGGTCCTGCAGCCCTGCCCAGCACCAGGCAGCATCTTTGGGCTGCCAGAGCTGGGCCCTCCTGTGGCGCTTAGTACCCTGAGGCAGCACCTCCCTCCTCCAGCTGCGGGGCGATGATCACCCTCCATCCCACACCCCCACCCGCCACCGCAACGGGGGGGC
>NW_010430169.1:1798-2150 GCF_000710305.1 Buceros rhinoceros silvestris
GGGATGAGATCAGGACCCCCAACCCCAAAGCTTTCCTCAGCAGAGGGAGAAAACCCTCCCCCAGCTCTCCAGCCTCGGCAGATGAGGGCAGGGATGGAAACCGAGGCACGGCATGATGAGGCCTTGCAGCCAGCTGGAGGAAACACAGGGGCCGTGGTGGTGTTTCACGGTTCTTCTCCTCTCTGAGCTGGATTCCCCCTGGCCAGGACGAGTTCTTTGGGGCAGCCGGCACTGAACAGAGCCCGGGGAGCTGCATGGCGCCCGCTTGCCCTTCGCTCCCCGCCAGCTCCTTGGTGCGGCTGCAGAAATACATTTCTTTGCCGCTTTCTGCTGAGGCAGACAGCTAACTCCC
>NW_010430169.1:2339-2765 GCF_000710305.1 Buceros rhinoceros silvestris
TCTCTGCTCTCCCTTTCCCCAGCCGCGACCCGTCACCTTGCAGCGCTGGCCTTGGGCGAGGGAGCCCTCGGCTGCTCCTTGGTGCTGGCAAGCAGCAGCACGTCCCTGGGTGCCCCAGGGCTTCCCCGAGCTGCTGCTCGGGAGGGACATCGCCGGGGAGCTGCGTGCGAGCTCACAAGGGCGGCTGGCGCCCATCTTTTTGCCTGATCCTTTCTCCTGGGCTGGGCTTGCCACCCTGGGGCAGCGAGGCGCCGGGGTGGCCCTCGGTGTGGAGCAGGCATCGTGCGCTCAGCACGTGTCGGGGCGCTGCGTCTCCCCGCGGGAGCACGCTGGTGACTGGCACACACCAGCCCCGGCCGGGACCGGAGCGAGGTCACCACGCGTCTTCTTCTGGAGAGAAACAGAGGCGCAGGGCAGCCGGCCATG
>NW_010430170.1:0-677 GCF_000710305.1 Buceros rhinoceros silvestris
TTCGGATCTGTTCCCCCAGTTCTGCCCATCCGCTCGCCGTGCGGTTTGGGAAGCGGGTCACGGATCCATTCGTCCCTTTGGGCTCGAAGCCTGTTTGTGGGCAGGAGATGGTGGTGGTGGAGCTCCTGGAGGGGCACGGCAGGAGGTTCTCGTCTGAATTACCGGGGGGGATCTGCCCCTCCTTGCTCTGGCTGCCCTGGTGCTACGCTGCCTTCCCGTGGTTCATTTTGTTGGCCAGGGGGAGCCTTGGTGCGGTGCCTGGAGCAGGGATGAGGACTCCGTGCTGCCGGTTCTGCGCGGGCTCCCTGAAGACTTTACGCCCCGTAGCTGACCCGAGCTGAACCCAGAGCGGTGTGGGAGGTGCTGTGGGGGCAGAAAGAGGAACCAGCCAGGCGCAAGGCAGGGGCCGAGCGTATCCAAGGAGGAGGGAAGAGACTTCCCTGGTTGAGAAGAAGCAATGGGGTAATTAATATCGCCCAGAAGAGTGGAGCCTGTGGGACAGGAGGCCCCCGCAGCCACCTGAGGCCTCTTCCCCCCCAGACGGCCTGCACGTTGCCGTATCTACCTCAGCAGGACCAAGGGCTCTGCCCCTCACGCCCTCTGGCTCCCCCGCGCTGCTCTCCCCGCTGAGGGCTGGATGAGGGAACTGTATCGGCCAGCTCACTCCGTGCTGGCAC
>NW_010430170.1:837-1902 GCF_000710305.1 Buceros rhinoceros silvestris
GGTTACGGGCAGGGCCCTGTCGGCGTGTAGCTCTGCCCTCACGCGGTCTGTCTCCTGAGGAAAGAGCGAAGCTGAAGCTCCCCTTCCTCAGGAGCCCCGTTTTCAGCAGGCTTCCCTCTGCCCTGTCTTGTTTCTTCAGCTGTTTTAGCCTCATTGAGCCTGGCCCAGGAGTGGTGGCGGGGTCAGGAAGGTGCATGGCCGTCCCTTGGGCATCGAGCAGCACCGTGTTCGCTTTGATACCCTAGGTTTGATGTTCCTACTCAAGACACTCGCTGATTTACTTTCTGCTTTCCTGGAGCCTGGCTGGGTTGGGCTGGTGTCCTGCAGCTCGTACGCACTGAGCCACACCGTCCCTTGGGCATCGAGCAGCACCGTGTTCGCTTTGCTCCCCTCGGTTTGATGTTCCTACTCAAGACACTCGCTGATTTACTTTCTGCTTTCCTGGAGCCTGGCTGGGTTGGGCTGGTGTCCTGCAGATCGTACGCACTGAGCACCACAGGCGGTACTCGGGTCTCCTCTCCTGCCTCCCCGCTGGCTGACGGGCAGTGGGCCCAGCAAAGGTGTTTCTGCAGGGCCGGCGGTGGGGATCTGGGCTGTGCTCACCCCCGCACAGCTCCAGGGAGCACCAGGGCCCCCGCAGCCACAGGGCTCCCCAGGGAAGCGAGCAGTGGTGCACAACGGGAGGGGACAGTCCCTCCCTGAGCAGCTTCGGGCTGTGTGTGGCACTGTTCAGTGTCACCTTCGGGGAGAGGAGGGGGAGGCGGGTGCTGGGCTGGGCGGACCCTCGGCTAGGAAGACTTTGCCGGAGGAAGGGCTGGCCTCACCCCCTGACAGGCAGCTTCTCCTGCAGACCCAGCAAGGGGTCTGGCTCCCACCTTCCCCCACGTTGCTGGAGGCAATTGAAAGAATGGAACATTTGGAGGTGTTTTTTTTAGCTGTGTTTGAGATAGTTTCTCCCCTCAACCTTCACCACCACCCTCGGACCTGCCCGCGAGTGCTGCTCTGGTCACTAACACGTGAAGATCACTGCACGGTGTCACTGCTTGATACTCCATTTGTGACCTG
>NW_010430170.1:2247-2598 GCF_000710305.1 Buceros rhinoceros silvestris
AAAGGTTCAGTTTCCAGTTAATTTTCCACCACCTCCATCTTCCTTTGCAGAAAAGGCAAAGCTGGGAGCAAGAGAACCCTCCACCTGCCTACGAGGGAAGTATCAAACAATAAGAAACACTTTATTTTAACTTTACAACATATAAATAGACAAATCTGTGCTTTCCGCTGTAGCTTCTCCTCCCCTCCCGTCCCCTCTCCAGGGTCCTTGTGGCAGTGCCGCAGCCCCTCTCAGGCTGGCCTGCTCCCGTCCCTACAAGTCGGGCAGGTCTCGCCCCCCCTCCCCGCTGTCATCTGCTCAGGTCGCGGCTGGCGCCTCGCCCGCCCAGCAGCCCCTCCTCGGCGGGGAGGG
>NW_010430170.1:2786-3219 GCF_000710305.1 Buceros rhinoceros silvestris
ACGTGATCCGCCGGCAGGGGTCGAATTCCAGCATCCTCCTCATCAAGTCAAAGAGCTGCGCGTGCTCCAGCGAGTCGTGCAGCATGTACGTCTGGAAGAGAAGGGCGGGGAGGGGGACAAAGAGGGTAGGACCCTGCTTCAGCCGGCCCAGTGACCCTCTGTCCCTGCAGAGGAGAGTCGGGGGCTCCGAGAGGGAAATTCCCAGCCCTCAGCCCTCCCCCAGCCACGGAGCAGCACCCACCCGCAGGGGCTTGCAGTTCTCTTGGACGTATCTGCCGTCAGACGTGTTCTCATCCCATACCAGGTTCCCGTTGTGGAAGTATTTCTGCTTCCTGCGAAGGAAAGCTGGTGGCGAAGGCTGCTCCCGTGGGCGAGGACAGAGCATCGCCACCCTGAGCGAGCAGCCACGGAAGAGCTGGCCGGGGCGGCAGGG
>NW_010430170.1:3308-3757 GCF_000710305.1 Buceros rhinoceros silvestris
TGGGCGAGAACAGAGCTTCGCCACCCTGAGCGAGCAGCCACGGAAGAGCTGGCCGGGCCGGCAGGAGGAGGCTCTTACCGCGTTTTGTGGATCATGTGGGATGGAATGGGCCCCAGGATTTTTTCCATCATGACAAGATGCTCCCGGTTCTCGTGGGTCTGCAGGGGAAAAGAGCAGTGGGGCAGTAACCTGGGTGACAAAAGGTCTGTCCCCACAGGAGCTCAGGGGAAGGAGAGTCCAGCCTCTGCCCGGGACGGTGCCGGTGCTGCCCAGCCCTCTGCTTCCTCTCTGGAGCGCTCTTCTGCACGGGCAGAGCCCGCACACCCCGCGTTTTCCCGGGCTTATTTTCTAATTCGGCTTCTGCTGTTTAGAGCGTCCCTCCCCTTCCGCTACGTTTGAGCCCCGTCAGACAGCAACACCCCCCGGGCAGGATGCCTCCTGCAGGACTC
>NW_010430170.1:3925-4476 GCF_000710305.1 Buceros rhinoceros silvestris
CGCGGTAGTACTCGAACAGGATGCAGCCGGTGCTCCAGACATCGCACGGCTGCGCCCAGCCCAGCTCTGCAAAGAGAAGCACGGTAACGCCGCGCTCCCAGCGAGTCCCACCGGATTCCCGCTAGCTCCTTGTTGGAACCACGGGGATTACACTTTCCTCCAGACACCGTCACCCCAGAGCGTCCCTGGGCCAACTGCTCTCCCCCTCCCGCCCGCGGCTCCCGAAGCCCCGGCGGGACTCACCCAGAATCACTTCAGGGGGCCGGTAGTGCCGGGTGGCCACGATGGTGGTGTGGTGCTCGTGGTCGAAGGTGGCGCTCCCGAAGTCTGCCACGCGAATGCTCGTGTTCCGGATGGATTTCTCCTCGCAGCTCTGCAAGCAAGCGGGTCCTCAGCGCTTCTGACCGCGGGGGCGGGCTTAAGCTGGGCCTGGAGAGGAGCCCGCTGACCCCCGCATGGCCACGTCCCCGCTACTAACGAACGAGCAGGATGGTGACGGTGGAGCTCTGAGCTCTTTACCGCTCAGCGCAGCGTGAAGGGACTGGAGCCAC
>NW_010430171.1:0-1032 GCF_000710305.1 Buceros rhinoceros silvestris
GGATGCTCATCACTGAGGGTGAGCGGGAGGGAGGGTGTGACCAGAGACGTCTCTTCCGCCATGAATTCTGGGAAGATGATGCCCATGATGGAGTCTCTGTGTCTAGTGACGCAGTTGTAATTACCGCCCCCAGTGGCGCAGGTGCAGCTCCCGGGGCCTCTGTCTCCGATGGCTCGGAGTCAGGCACGGATTCAACTTCGCCCACTGACCCCTCGCTCTCCGGGGGCGTTTTGAATCCTTGCAGCGTCCTCTGACCAGAAGGATGCCGACCCACAGGATGCTCATCACTGAGGGTGAGCGGGAGGGAGGGTGTGACCAGAGACGTCTCTTCCGCCATGAATTCTGGGAAGATGATGCCCATGATGGAGTCTCTGTGTCTAGTGACGCAGTTGTAATTACCGCCCCCAGTGGCGCAGGTGCAGCTCCCGGGGCCTCTGTCTCCGATGGCTCGGAGTCAGGCACGGATTCAACTTCGCCCACTGATCCCTCGCTCTCCGGGGGTGGGGGGGGTAAGCGGGTTGCTCAGAAGACTGTAAATCACTTTGTTGGCAATTATTAGCAGAGTCCTTATCAGCTGCCTCATAAATCTTCGCCGACTGTGGCTCTGGAGTTTTATCAGGGAGAGGTTTCGAATACCAGAGTAATTTAGTGCCCCTGCATGTTTTTGTAAGGGGGCTGTGGATAGATGAGAGAGTAAATTTGTCCGCGGCTGCTAAAAGCACCTCAGACTTTGACTGAAGTTTCGCAGGGGGGTTGGCAGCTGCATTCTGCGTTTCTGTGTGATTTTTTAAGGTGTCTACAAGCAATCGCCAAGTCTGTACGCTAAAAGCCACATCAAGGGTGGGATCAAAGCCGTTTTGCCGAGACCATAAAAGCATTCCTTTGAGCTGGTAATCATCGCATTTCACTCCCCTATGCTTCAGCAAGGCTTTCCATGTCGTAAATACTAAATCTGCCTCTCGAGTCGACTGGGACTGTCCCATAGGGGTTTTTTTCTTTCTTTCTGGTTTTTTTTTTTTGTTTTCTTCCTTT
>NW_010430171.1:2013-2593 GCF_000710305.1 Buceros rhinoceros silvestris
GTTTTTTTTTTTTTTTCTTGTTTTTTTTTTTTTTTTTCTCTCTTTTTTTTTTTCTCTCTTTTTTTTTTTTTCCTTCTATTTTTCCCGGTGGTAGCCTGCTTCCCAGGCATAATAAATCACTCGCTTCCCAAGTGTATACAAATCACTGACCTGTTTTCCAGGTGTTAGAATTCTCTGGTCCAGACCAAAAGGCAGTTTCCTCTGTCATTTATCTCCTCGCCAGTTTCCGCCCTACCGCAGCGTCCCTGCGGTCCGATTCCCTGGAGCCGACTTCTCTGCAGTCTTGTGTGTCGGAGGGCCATCAATTGTAGCCCAACTCCCTGCCGTTCTATTCGTCAGGGATCCCCAGTTGTAGGGGTAAATCATATGTCACAAATATTCGGGGCAGACGATGCGACAATAGTTTTATGTGTACAGAAGGCCTTTATCAAGATACAACTGCAGCAGACTGCTGCAGCCCCTACACACTACAAATTCTAAGTGCTAACTGCGCAGTTTCTTCCTTATCACATCTATTTATAGTTTCTGAGTTATCTTACGTACTATGGCTGGGTTGGGTTCCAATTTAGTGGCCTTCCCC
>NW_010430171.1:2643-5859 GCF_000710305.1 Buceros rhinoceros silvestris
CTGGATTGGTTCCAAGTTCAGTGTCCTGCCCAGAGATGAGCTGGCTCTCCAATCACCCATTGACACAACCTCTCTGTCTCCTCCTAAATAACACACCTCCTGCTGTTGACTGACAGCAGGCTTACAGGGCTGCTTCCCGGACCGGCTGGGGGGTCACGCCCACAAACCAGGGCTGTGAATCTTCAACCTGCAAAGCACAACCAAGCCAAGAATTGTATTATCTGTTCAGCAGCCACAGTTGAGCAAACAAAACATTTTCATCTCCCTGCAAATGAAAACTTCTTCAGTCATTCCCAAAAGATAGGACACTCACGTTGTCTCATTCCCATTTCATACAATATCACTAGCTAATCATGCTCACCTCAGTTTTCTCACTCAGCATTATCTACTCTTGTCCCTTCCTCTTTTTCCAGAACGGTGTATGGAACAGTTAAACTCTCTTCTATTACTTTTCATAATAAATTTTAAGAGTTAGATTAAAAGGACATAAAGACATGGAATTGATAGCAGCTGCAACCCTTGCCCAAGCAGACTAATTATGTTGGTGACTACATTGCCATAGACGAAGAGGCCTTGCCATATGACTCCTGCATGGATGATCCTAAGAAAGAGATTGATGGTGCGTGTTTCACCACGTGGACCTCATGCATTTCATCAAAACATGTCTGTGGTACATGCCAAGATGCTTGTTCAAAATCTATAATTTCCAACATTGTAGTCATATGTCAGCAGGTAACCAAAGCTTTCAAATGATGTGGGTTATTTTTATCTAATACATATAAAATTGTAAAGTTTAATTCTTCCATGATTACCATGTTAGGAACGTATTCCAACCATATACAATTCCTCCAACGAGAAGCCAAGCAGCACCAGTTTTGCTGTAGATCTCTGACTAAGCCTTTGAGTTTCCATGCATTTACTGGCAGTGCAGAATATTTAAAAATATCATTCAAGACTCTTTAAAGAGCATTTCTTTGGGATGTGTGTGGCTTGTTACAAGCTGTTCTGTTTTGTGGCTCACTCCAATATATTTTTATTTCATTAATACTAACCTATTTAGGAAAAAACAAGTGACTTCTTTGTTTTGTTTTGTTTTAAAACAATCTCTATACATTTTCAGAATGTAAGAAACACAGACAAAATCTTACCTTTGTATTTATAGTTTCAGAAAGAAAAAGAAACACCCTCAGATGAAATCAGTTTTGTCTTCTTATTGTCTTGTACAAATAAAATGCAAATAAAATTGTTTTCTGCCTTAGAGAAAATACCCAGAACTCTTAAGTAGTAGGTATTCTATGTGCATATCAGATGGTATTAGGAAATAATACAATATATCACATCTAAAAGAGATATCAGTGTAGAAAACATAACAGTTTGGATATATTTGAAACTTAGATCAAAATCTCTCTTCAGTCTGAAATCTGAACCTAAGACTCAGCTGGAAATTATGTTGCCTTTACCCAAAAGTGGTCAAAGGTGGATAATGAAAAGGTTAATTCCTCTTTCCAAGAGAGCAGTAGCAGCTGAGAGTGGCTTTAGGCCTCTCAGTCTCACATCCCAGTTAACAGCTGTGCAAACCACAGGATTTTTACTTCCCAGCTGCTTATTAAAATGTTTTTTCTCTTTTGATGTGCTGTTTATGCAAACTCATATGACTTCTCCTTTGAATGAATCTCAAAACTGTAGAATATCCTTTGCTGATTTTACACATATGGTGAATGATATGCTTTGTACAAGTTTCATCTCAAAATAAGTAAAGAGGATTGTCCCTGAGAAGCTATTTTAAGAGATAATATAGTTGATTGCCCTGTAATTCTGAATGTATTAGAACTTGCCAGAAACAACTATGTTATTGTTCATCACTGACAGTCATTGGTTAGAAGCACAAGACTACTCTCCACAAAACCAGAATATTTTCTTGTACTAAAATCCTAAGGACAGTAAATTTTACAGATAAGTACTGCAAATCACTAAAGGTTTTACTTAGAAATCACCTTTGGCATGATAACATTTTTTTTTTAAGATCTGAATACTTAGCAAATATCCAAGAACCAGTAAATTCTCTTCACATTTTACATACATCACAAGAGTTTAAACCTTTTTTTTTTTTTCCTGAGTTATAAAGGTATAAAAGAGTAAATTAATGAAGGCTTATCTGCTGGAAGAATTCATACGATTTACTAGTGTTTTCTGTATAAGCTTGAAAATCAAAGTGGAACAACACTCTTCTGATTTAATCTTCAGTGTATTCATTGGGAGCGAGAATCATGCTTTCATATGTGTTTATGAAGCATCTAACGCAGTCAAGTACAGTTCAGTCAAGATACTAATATACAAACAGATGTCTTAGTAAGAGTGCATGTAGGTCCAACTTGCGTGATCCAAGGATCTTGCATTTGAATATCCTCCAAGATAACAATGAGTGAGCCTTTCATATCCATTCATTCTGGCTGGCTGTTACCTCATGCTGTTCCAAATACCACAGTAACTCCTAGAGTCCAAGGTCAGGTCCAGAAAACCTACTGACTGTCTTACCTTTGCCTCTGAAGCAATACTTCAGCAAAAGCTCTTCCCTCTATTTAGAGGCTGACACAGCAGCCCACCACTCCATCCTTGGAGCCCAGGCTCCTCCAGGCCACTAGTTCAGAATGTCAGGGAGGTAGTTTCTTCACAGTCCCCCCTCTGTGGAGCTTTGTTTACAGTTGAAATTAGCCGCAAATGAAAGACAGCCAGTGCAACTGTTGTCCAGCTCTGCAGTCTCAACTAGGGGGTGTTGTGGTTTGAATGGAAAATTAATTCTCGGTCAAGCCTGGACTCTGATCCAGGCTTAAAATATAAAAGAGGAGTGTGCTCAGCCTTCTTGCTTTGCAGCTTATTGCCAGCAGGTGGTGGACACGTTAACAGAGTAATTTAAATCATAAAGAATAGAAAAAGGAAGGAGACACAGATGAATGGATGTGAAGGAAAGAGGACATACAGGATAAAATTTTGAATGCTTAGCTCATGTGCAGTGCATGAGAATGAGCACAGAAAAGTCAACGAATGCTGAGTGAACATACAGAATTGAGGCAGGCAAAGAAACATGATTCTAGGCAGACAAGCTGTGAACAAAAATGAATGAAGAAAGATGACAAATGACAAATAGATGTGTGACACACAATGACACAAGAAGAAAGGCTCTGAATGCCATGTTGACTGTCAGAAACACTGAAAAAA
>NW_010430172.1:0-10637 GCF_000710305.1 Buceros rhinoceros silvestris
GTTTTCCGGGAGGGGTGAGAGAGGGGGAGGCCTCTGGGCGGGTGGGCCTTGGGCCATCCCTCTGGAGAGGGGAGCGGGGACAGCGCTGCGCCGTAAGCAGGACCTGTCGGTGCAGACTCTGTCCCGCTCACCTTTGGAGCGAAACATCGCAGGTTGGGGTTTTTTTCTGCCCGTGTTGAAGCATATGGAATATCGGCGGGTATGATGCAAACGATCTGCTTCCCGAGTGGACGTCTGAAATAATGCAAAAATAATTTAAGCATTTGGATATTGTCAAGTCTTTTTGGAAAGATCTGAGAGCACAGACCCTTTTTAGGACCGTGGAGTTTGTTCATTGTGTCTGGGCTTTTTGATTTAAAAGAAGATACTTCTACTTACAGACCTGATAGCTTGAAACAGAGGTTCAGAAAGAGTTTTCAAAGCCATCAGCACTGGATTGTGTCTCACTTCGTAAATGCAGTGCAGCAAAACCAGTTAATATGATAGTGCTTACTTTTAATTGTTTACTTCTGTTGCTTTAACTTAGAATCAGCTCAGCTCTCTGAGGGATTTTCAAGAGCAGCTGTGTAGCAGACACTTAAAACTTACCTGACTCTTCTTACTGCATAGAGTACTAGGAACGAACTTTACTTAATCTGCGCAAAGGTTTTCACAGATAGTTGTGAAACAGTAAAAATGTGAGTGCTCCCGCCTTGTGTTCCTGTCATTGAGTATAATGCAGCATTCGGCTGATGAGCCTGAGAACTGCGGGGTTTTTGTGTCACTGAAAACTAAGTTAGATTGCATGTGGGGAAGATGTTAAATTTGTAATGTATGACGCATTGCGAAGTTACTGAAAGTTGCAGTTGTTTAAAAGGGTGACAGAAAGCCAGAATACTGAATAACTTGAGGTGTGCTTGTATTAAAAGTGACTGTGTATATCTTAACAAAAGATAACCAAAGACAATGTCTTATTTTGTTTTAAGGCGTTACTGGAAACAAACTCGTACTTCCTTGCATTGGATAAATATAAATAAACTTATTCATATAAATAAGATGTTTGTTTATGTTTATATTACCTTCAGTGTTTTGGGAGGCTGCTTGAAGATTCTTGCTGCGAGTCAGTTTCAGAATCGCGTGGGAAAGTGCTTCTGCTGAAGCTGTGGAACCAAGTTTGCTGTAGCAGAAGAAAGCACTTTGTTCTGAAAGAAATACATAGTTTAATCAAAGTGAAATGAGCTCCAGAGTGAACAGGAGAACTGCTTTCATTGCATGTTCTTTTCAGTTATTCTAGAATCGCTGGAGTAGATTATCATTGTTACATTTAGTGGAAATATTATGTTAATATTTGACTTTGTGTGCAGTCATATGCTTTTGTTTCTTGAGGGGGTGATTACAGTCAGCAGCAACATTGACTGTAGCGGTGGTGCGTTGCTTGCATCGGATATCTTCTAGTTTTGCCCTGAGATAAAGTGACTTCCCTCCAATTATATAATTGAGTGAATGGGTTGAATGGGAAAGTAGATTATTTTCATTCCGAACATGATGTACACGAACTGCGTATAAAAGTGACATGAAGAGGGAGTTACCTCTGAGGAAGAAGAGGGTTGGGATTCAGGTGTGGTGTTATTTGAGGCGGTGTGAGTGGACAGCTGGATTTATCAACAAACTGCCATGGGTTTGTGAGGGGAGAATGATACTGTAATCAGGGAAAGGCTTCGCCCATTACATGGGAGAGCAATCTTACTAAATTTTCCTGGCTGTAGTTTTGCAAGAGGAATTGGTTCTCCTAAGACTAGCAGTTTTGTTAGGTACTCAGAGAGCAACCCGCTTGTACCTTGTCCCTGCTCTCCTCACTGTGCAAATGAGATAAAGGTGTGTTTGGGACTGCTCTCAAGAGAAGCCACGCTATTTGTGCAAGTGTTAAGTTGTCTCTGGGTCTGTATACAAAGTTTCTCAGAGTTTGGCCGGGAGATTTTTGTGCAGTGCTGAACAAGGGCTAGGTGGGAGAGGGTGTGCAACTACGTGTCACAGGGTTTATTTTTAGTTTCTGGCATAGCAGCTGAAATTACGCAAGTCATTGGAAGAGGTTTAGGGGAATGGTTTTTATATGGTAGACTAAAAATGGCTCTAGATGACAGTGAGCTCGGGAAGCTGAAGTCATTATTTAGGAGGAAGGGAGATTCTAGGTGGAAGTTTGTTTCCCCAAAACTAAAAGGTGGCCTGCAGAAATGTAGTGGTTAGGTGGTTTTTTTGTTTGTTTTTTGTGTTCTGTTTTTTGTTTTTTTTTAAAGACCGAATCCTGATCAATAGCATTTATTCCTGATTGACAGGAAGCAGGACTAGGCTACCAAGAGAGGTTCTGTACTAGAAAATGATAGTTTAAAGTATTTTTCTGTAAGATAATTGACACATATGTGCGCACACAAGTAGTTGAAGATGGGCTGTATTAGAACTACTAATTCATTTTTTTCTCCTTTAGGTGACTTTGAGAGTCATTCAGGTTTCATATAATTCATTGAACATGTCGGAACTGCATGATGAGAATTTAGTTGTAGTTTTTGTACTAGTAGTGTGGAAACTGGAGTATTTTTCTAAAATTTAATGTCTGTCTTAGCACCTTGATACACAATCACAGCTGCCAAAGAGCTCTGATTTCATTTTTTTTTTCCTCATTTTTTGCTGGCACAAAGACTGGAGGTGGGAATGAGCCCCTAGCGCTTTTGTCATTATTTTTGTTTACAATGAAATGAGCAGAAAAAAATGAAATTGTTTGGCAAACAATCATCTGATCTCTTGCCAGCCCTGAGAATAGGCTGGCATGAAATGGCAGTGAGCAGTTACGTTCCTGACTGGCTTTGGCAGTTCGCTTGTTTTGCTTGTTTAAAAGTATGCTTGTTATTCTAGGAGAATCAGACTAAATTAAGGTTGTCAGGGAGATTGCTGTGATTCCTGTTTGTTGATCTTTAACTTAGATGTTACTTGCTCTCCTTATATACGTCCTGTGTGATACCAAGGTGTTAATTCTGTTGGGTACCTAGGAAATCGGTAAATGCTTGGAAGTGTCAGGTCTGATCTGAGGTAGCTGTGGTAGCTTAGCTGAACCCAAAGTCTTACCAAGTTGTTAGTCTTTTTCACTGAGAATTTGAAGCCAGGCTTTTTGCAGAAGTTTGTAGTAGGAGAATGGGAGACAGAAGTCATAAAAAGGAGCAGGAGAGGTGGCTGGAGAGGAGATGCATATAAGGTGGAAAAAACCATTTGAAGGATGATTGGGCATTGGTTGACCATCCTTGGTCCCATTGGTCTCCATCCTTGGAGGTTTTCAAGACCTGGAAACCTGGACAAAGCCTTTAGCAGGCTGGTTTGAATTCAGTGTTGTCCCTGCTTTTTTTGGTTGGAATTTGGACTAATCTGAGAAAGGACTGAGATCCCGTGAAACATCTGTGATTCTACAAATCAGTACTTGAGGAGAGGTGTTGTTACAGGATTTGTGGAGCTTCCTGACTATTAGAACTCTGGCTAACTAGTAGTTAATATGGCCAATGGTTTTCAAGTGGTTTTTAAAATTAAAGTTAATAATAGGTTGTGTCAGTTTAGTATTAGCATACATAGAAATATTTCTGTGCAGGTAGTGGCCAGTGTGATGCTAATGGGGTGCTCCATTACCCCCGAGTTCACTTCAGGTTTGTGTGGAGGTAGTTCAGTGATAACCTCCCCACTTAAGGACATACAAAGCAAATTTCTGGAAGGGGCTATCTTCTGAGTGTGATGCTGTCTTTAAAAGAAGATCAGGAGAAAAATCTTGAATAACACAAAACCCAAATTATTATGGGTAAGAGAGACCTTATTTAATTGGAGAGCAAGTGGATCTGGTGATTAATCCAACAAGGAGCAATTCATACCTCGTTTTAAAAGCAGATACTGTTTTTGCTTAATACCGAAGTTCCTTAAAGCCCCATGAGCTTTGAGATGAATCAAAAGCTATGAACTCAACGTTCTGACTAATATGCCATAAAATAGTGTCAAACAGTGGAATAAATGCTTTTACCAATTAGCTTTAAAACAGAAGTAAACTGAGTGTGCTTAGGAGGATGTGTTACCCGGCTGCACCCATATGGGTGCAGGAGCTAACCAGGGTGTTAAGTGATGTGTCAGTAGTATCAGTCACTGTCAGACAGGCTAGGGGACCTATGTCACGCCATCACCTTTGACTCCAAAGGTTGTTAGGTGTCATTCTCCTGTGGAGAGATAATGTGCTCTTTATACATGACTTGGTTAGATGTTTGTATACTGCATACGTGAACTATGAGTCAGGTTGAGCAGAGATTTTTGCCAAATGACTAAAATGTCTTGTGATGTTAGTGTCTCTAAGTAAAAACAGTGCACGCCTGCAGAGGATTCCCTCTCCAAATGGGTACTTGAGTCAGTTCACTTCTCCTCAAGTATGCCTGTGTTTCAGAACACTCTTGGCCTTACTAGGGCCAAGTCAAGATATTCCAGCGAGCCATGTTAGTTAGGGTGCAGTCATTACTGACGAGTAAAACTAATGTCTTAAATTCTGTGCTGTTGCTGAAAAGTATACTGATCACTACTTCTAATATGGTAGAGCAGGGTGTGCTTGGTGCTGGTGTCTAGGTAAATGCTTTAGCTTTTCATGTGAATCGATAGTGACACTGTTTAAATGAGGTGACAGATACAGCGATAAGCCTATCTGCTTGTGGTAAACAAACTTCCTGAACTGCTGCTTGTAAGACAAAACTGTAGAGCTCTGTTCTGTACAGGAAGTACAGGAAGCTTTGCAAACAAAGCAGATGCCACCTAGGCAACGCAAAAGACAATCGCAGTGAAAACTGACAGCGTGTATATCAAATAGGACTGATGTTTTCTGTGATTTTAAGCACTCTGGTGCTGAGATTCCCAAGGTATTGAGGATTGACTTTTATTTTTCTCTTGCAAAGAGCCTGTAAAGCTTGCTAATGATACTGACCTGGTAGAAGGAAAAGATAGGCTTAAAAACTTCTGGGTGGGTTGGAAGATGGCTTCATCTTTTCTGCATCAGTTGCAGTTCTTTAGAGATAAGCAGTAATGGCTAATAAATTCTCTCTAATTCTTTTCATCCCTGTCCAGATTTGGAAGTGAAGTAGAAGAGATGGTAGTTGCTGCTGAAGCAACTGACAATTTCAGTTGGTTATTCATCAATTTACTTGTTCAACCTTAAAACCACATGAAGTTAGGAAATTACCAAAATGAATACTTTTATGCAGTTCCTTGCAACTTGTATATCATGGTCATTCCTCACATTCAGTATTTTTTAAATAATTTAGTAATATTATCTTGGAGGAAATTAATTTTTTGTTGCAAAAGGCTGTGGTGGTAGAGCGGATAATTTTAAGAGAAAATGAACAGTTGAAAGGCTTACTTTAGTAATTGTGTAGCAATTTATTAAGTTGTAGACAAAGTAACTTGTCTTAAACTTGCATGTAATTTTTGTATCTAACTGATCTTTTACTTAACTTCATAGAATCACTTAGGTTGGAAAAGACTTTTAAGATCATCAACCCAGCCCTGCCCAGTCACCACTAAACCATGTCCCTCAGCACATCTTCATGTGTTTTAAATATCTTCAGGGTGGTGACTCTGCCACTTCCCCGGGCGACCTGTTTGGTCTTGTGAATCAAGCAGCTTGTCCTTACAGGACTGGGGTTTCCCGCTTTCAAGTGTAACTTTCTAATAGATAGATAAGCAGAATCTCGTTTGACGGAAGTATTACTAACACAGTCTGCAAAGCAGATACATTCTACTTGTTAACTATTAATTGTCACCCCTTTCTTCCATATAGTTAAAGAATCAGGTTTTTTTAGGCAGCAGTCTGAGCTTAAGCAGCTTCCACACCCACCCTGGTGCTCTACTTTAAGATCATCAACCCAGCCCTGCCCAGTCACCACTAAACCATGTCCCTCAGCACATCTTCATGTGTTTTAAATATCTTCAGGGTGGTGACTCTGCCACTTCCCCGGGCGACCTGTTTGGTCTTGTGAATCAAGCAGCTTGTCCTTACAGGACTGGGGTTTCCCGCTTTCAAGTGTAACTTTCTAATAGATAGATAAGCAGAATCTCGTTTGACGGAAGTATTACTAACACAGTCTGCAAAGCAGATACATTCTACTTGTTAACTATTAATTGTCACCCCTTTCTTCCATATAGTTAAAGAATCAGGTTTTTTTAGGCAGCAGTCTGAGCTTAAGCAGCTTCCACACCCACCCTGGTGCTCTACTGAGTTAAGTTTTTGTGTGGCAGCGGGACAAACAAGATCATGAGACTGAACCAGTCAAAACCTCCCCTTTATTTGTTCCTTTTTGATTATTTGCTAGAACTAATAAAACTAGTGTTATGGTATGCTAGAATTCCTCCTTTTCTATTGGTTTGACTGAAGTTTATGCACTAGTTATATTACGATTGTGGCTGCTTTTCATCCCTCTCCTCATAATAGTTGTTTAGTTGGATGTGGTGTGAAAGCAGCACTTTGTGCGCAGGGATCTGCTATGGCAATTAAATGATACTGTAACCTACATTGGATATAAACCATAAATTCATCCGATTTATGGAAATTGAGAAATGCCTTGGAAGTTCAATTCCAAACAAACCCGCCCATGGGAAGTATTTTATGGTTTGATACAGCTACTGGAGGTCATTGGTCCACCTGGGTGTGGTAATGTTTGGTCTTAAGGTGTAGCACATACTGCAGTATCACCACGCTTTTTCTGTTATATGAGAGAAAAATGTTCTTAAGAGTTTCTAATAGATACGGGCTCTTCTTGTGTGAACAAGAAACTGTGGGTTTTTTTGGATTAATTTCAGACTGTTTTGGGGGAGAGTGGGACAAGAGGATGTTCAAGGTCAGTCATGCATGAGACAGGTGTCTTTCTTGTAAGGTTTCCTTCTTGGTCGTTTTAGTGATTCCAGAGTAAATCACTGGACACAAGATGGTATTGGAGAAAGTATTAGATATGCTGAGTGTGTGACGCGTGTTTGTTGCTTGTGTTATTTGCATAGTGTTATCAAACATGGAGGACATCAAAGAAGGAAAAGTAGTTTTACTACTAAAAAATATTTTCAATTGCACTTCATAAGTTAAATGTGTTTAAACTTGTTTTGAAAGTATAGAATGCAAGTGTCAAGGTCACCAGCCGATTAAAAAAAATGCAGTTGGAAGGAATCCTGCCTTCTGTTCCTCGGTGATTTGTGTGTGTAGCGTTTTATTTTTTTAAAAACACACATACTCCTACTTCTTTTCTAAATGTAGTGAAAATAAGAAGTTATCTCTTTATAAGAAAACCAAATTGATATATGTAGTTTACCTTTTCACGTGAAGATAAATACAGGAGAAACTGCTGGAGGAGCATGAAACTTTCAGATCAGATCAACACTGCCTCTTAGGTTAGAACAAATTTCTAAATAAAAAAGTGAAATTTGAGACATTTGGGGAATAATACTGTAGAATCCCAGCACTTGAGGCTTCAAGCCTGTGGCTGTACAGCCAGTAAAGCAGCAGCTGTAATTTTTAGGTTATGTAGGCCAAGGGAACTGCCCTAGAGGTAGCGGTGGATGCAGTTTGGCTGGAAGGGCCATTCTACACAGGCCCACGTTCCCTCTTGTTTCTTTGTTCAGGGATTAGGTAGTCAAATGTTAATAACTTGGTCCTGTATGGGTTCACATAAACAAAACCACATAATGCACATTTAGGCATGAAGATGAGAGGAAATAAACACAGACTTTAAATGTTTTGAGGATACCTGTTTGTCACAACTAGTTAGTTATGTGTTTACCAGTGGCTCTGTATAAATTCATGGTGGCCTCTTGGGGATGGTTGAACAAGACAAAGTAAGTACTTTGGTCTGGGAAAAATGTTAGTTCTGCAGTCTATTATTCTTTCTCAGTATGGTAAGAGATAATGATGGTTGTTAGAATATGACCTTTAAAGATGCCTGTGGTGGCTTTTTTTTAATGAGTAGCTTTGTGAGGAACAAATACTAAACTGGCATGAGATTCATTACATCTAGACTCCTAACAGCAGATACAAGTGGTTCATTCTTGTACTGTGTAGAGTTTCCTGCTTTGCTGTCTACATTTTGGTTCTTCATGTTCTCCTGCCGTGAATTATTTTTATACCTATAAAATTGAAATAGCTTCCAAAATACTGTGGCTTCATAATGGAATTGTGCTGGATATTTGCATTTGTAATTGTGTGTGTGCCTGAGTAGATAAGAGCTTGACAGTTATTAATAGTTGGGACAGTTACATGCCGTGTTGCCATCGCATTAGAACAGGTAAGTATTTGCATAAAGGTGAAAGCACATCAGGCTAAACATATGCACTGATGCCATATACGTTTTAATTTTTATGCCAGCCACATGTAGAAGGGTGTGTTAAAAGCAAAATAGAAAAGTTTAAATACAAAAGCTGAAACTCGGAGGGTAAACCCAGTTTTGTGTCTGTCCCTCTTTGTAAGCCGTACAGTAGCATTTCTATACACTTTCTTATTCAGTCAAGTAAAATTTACATACAATAAGACCTGTTTTCGTAATCACTGAAAGTTAGTGTTAGCCACTCACAGGGTGAGTGAACTAATGATTAGGACAGATTAACAGAAGGCAGTTTATAACCAAACTTGAGAGAGAAGGTGTGATGAAATCTTCACCACTGAAGCGCCTAGTCACTGGTTTTATCCTGACTTTGGTGTAAATACGGTGCTTTAGTTCTGGTGCTGCTGACAGTCTTAATTCCCCTAAAACCAGATTCTATTCTTTTTTGGTTTTTTGGTGTTATTATATAAAGGAGCAGCGAGAGCTGATGGTCCCAGGTAATCCTTTGTACTAGAATCGCTTCAGTTGCTCCTTTCCACTCCTCTGTGGCAAGTGGATCCTCTGCTGCTTTTTTCTCCCATCAGCAGAAAAGAGGGAGGTAAGGAAACTCCTTTAGATTCAGCACACAGTTTCTTGGCTGAGCTAGAAACATCCCAGGCAATGGCAGCTGCAGTCTCTCTAACCTTCATTCTCTACTATTCTACTGTCTTCCAGCAGTGCCATTTCATTTTCATTGTCCAGTTTGTTTACAGCTTGATGGAGGCGTTTCCAAACTAGAAAGGTAAAGAGTACAGCAGTAGGCTTTGGTAAATTTTCCATACACAATTCTAATTTTCATATTTTACAAATACGCATTCACATTTGACCTTCAGAGAAAGTTTGGGTGGATGAGACAGGCTTCCTAAATCCATTAAGGTTAGTTTACAGTACTCTGTGATTCAAACTAATTCCTGAATGACTTATAAGATAAGCAGAAATCCCATCAGTTAAGGTTTTATATTTAAAACCAATTGTTTTGTGAATTTATGGGAAACCTTTATAAAATTCGTGTGGGTGTTCCTGGGTAACTTAAGCACATACCACACTGCAATATTATGATAAACCATCTCTTTTTGCTTACTTTTCGCTTTAGCAGTAGGTAACAGATCCTCTGTAACCTGCTACAAGGATGTGTAATCCCGCTTAACAGGGGATTTCACCTGTACTGAAGTCAAATGATACTATTGGCTTCCTCATTATTATGTACAATATAATTCCTCTCTATTCACATGCTGCTTCATTTCCTACTCCTTTGAAGGACAAATAATCTTCTCAGGAAGCTGTTATAAAAAGGAAAGAATAGGAAAAGAAACAGAAAGCCCTTGTGTGTATCACAGCAGCTATAAATTCAGTTTAACCTGATATGCTTTGAATATTAAGTTACATTATGGCCCATGCTAGCAGAAATTACTTGATCTAAAATTTCTGTTCCTCAAGGAAAAGCCACAGTTCCTTGCCATGGCAGCAGCATTACTCATTTTCCCAAGTTTTAGTATGACATTGCTTACTATTAGGGGAGAAAAAAGTAACTTTACCATCAAATCTTTTTACATGGGGATCAAATACTGCTCTGATCAAATACTCACTCTTTGCTAAGAAGTCTGTGTCTTGGAAGACAGACAACATTATTTTAAGACATTGTTGATGTGAGCCCCGTGACTGTATGTTCCAAGACTGCTGGGTACAGACAAAATGAATAATATTCACAAGTAATTCCTGCTTCTTTAGCTCACTGGTTTCTTTCTGCTGCCAGTTCCTTTGAGGTCTGTGTTTCGGCTGGTTGGATTATGTGCAGGTTTTCTTACTATTTAAAAAAATAACCCAAACAATGCAGATACACATCCTCACTACCTCAAAGTCTGTCAAAAGTAAAATACTCCATTTTCGAGGAACTACCCTGTATCCAATAAAGCTCTTCACAGTATAGACTTCCTGTCAACTTGTGCAACTTGCTGTGGTCTTCTGCTTTGTTTTTAAGTGTATCCATTCTCTCCTAGGGAACACGTCCTACCAGTTTTATCCTCACCTTGAGTGGTAGCTGAGGAAAAATCAAATAGACTGTGACACGTACTTCGGTGTTTACTGTACCCACAAGAGCAAGAGGCGTTCAATGAAACCAGCAGCATACTCTGTGAAGAGTCTTCCCCAAGCTATCTATGCATATAACAGGAAGAGAAGTGTATAGAAACTGAGCCTGTCACTTTTGCAGAGTTATTAGGCCATACATGCATGGACTGTGAAACAGGAAGTAAGCAG
>NW_010430172.1:10730-15782 GCF_000710305.1 Buceros rhinoceros silvestris
AAAAATAGTGCAAAAGTACTGAAGAATTTTCTCAAAGCAGTTTATGCTTCATTTTTCAGAATGATTTCAGAAGAACTCTCACTGTCAAGTTAGCTGGTAATTGCTCTTCTTGACAGAAGAACCTAGGTTTCAACAAAAAGATTAATCCCAGGTTCAAAGCATATAATTGCAGTTAAAAGGGCTGCGTGTCTATAAAAGGGTAAAAACAAACTAAGACTGCACTTCAGTGAGAGGAAGATGAACCTTGTCACAATGAAAAAGGTGTCTCTCTTTAAGAAGTGAGCTATAAAAGGAGGAGGCCTGTTCTCACTCCTCTTAATTGACCAAACTCCGTAGCTTTGTAATAGCTTTCAGTCAGTCTGAGCAGCTCCGCAATGTGTCTGGATGAAAGATCAGCGACTTGCACTCCGGAGAGCCCGGAACAAGGAAGGAGGATGAACAGCAATTTGATGCGCATCAAGTACTGCTGTGTAGCAAAACTGGCTTTGTTCAGCTGCTGCACTGAAAGCAAAGAGCTCACATCCACTGCTTGCATCTAAGCGTAAAATTGAGATAAAGTCTGCACTTGCTATGTTAAGAATTGTTTCGACATATTCTGGAACAGTTAAGCTGGAAAAACTGTTTCAAAAGCACTTCACGATAATATACCAAAAAAGCAACAGCCAAGTTCCCTCAAAACTCAAAGTTCAGGAGTCAAACAATAGCATTTTTGAAAAAACAAGCAGCAGAGCTTCAGTGCGGAATATGGTGCTGACAGGCACACTTGGCAGAGAGGCAACAGGAATGCAATCAATACAGTGAGCGTCTAAACCACCCTTGGCTGCTCTAGGAGCTGTTCTGTGTCTGTTTTTAATGAAGTCTGGGAAGTTGATCCAATGACTATTCAAGTGACTAGTAAAACAAGTGCTCTCAGTCTATTTTCTAGGAAAAAACACTTTCTAATTTTCCTCCAATCCAACTTATTTGCTTGAAGTAAACAGAATATGCTAATAGTGACAAGCAGTCCTGCCCGATACTGGTACCGCTTGGAGAGATGGCCTCTCATCTAATAAAGCGTATCTGGCACTTTTTACAGGCACCAAATATACACGCAGAAAGCTACATGGTCGTATCAAAGGATTTTTGAATTTATTCCAGTGCCCTTCTAAAGGAAGTATTCTTGCTTTCTTATCAAGCAAAGCATGCCTCATAATTGGCACTTAACTATCTGAATCCTGTATTTTGAAATACAGTATTCTTCAACGAGGACCATTAAAGTATCCACTACCAAGATTATTTGATTTGAAAATGAAGTTATTTAAGGCCCAAATAAGTGCAATGGTAGTCTGCAAATGACTGACAAAATAAACTATGTGGAAACCATATATATGCGTAGCCTGATGATTCGAGTACGTGAAGAAGTAGAATTCCCTTCCTCATTTTCCCCGTTGATGCTGCTGACAGTTGGTGCAGTCCCATCTGCTGTCTTTGTCAAATATGACTGACTTCTTTCTTTCTTTCTTTCCTTCCTTCGGTCTTTATGCAAATGCTTACCTGTTCTAGTGCAAATGAGATGCTGCATGGAATGTGCTGGAACTTCCTGGAGGTTCCTGCAGTTCCTGTGCAGAAACCTCCTGTCCATTTCTGTGCCTACACTTACTTGCAGAGATTTGCTAGACTGCCCAGAATCCTTCAAGTGGAAGATTTTAATTACACCTTTTTGGCACTTAAGGACAGTTAGCCATGGAGTTTTGTACTTATTTGTGTGCGTTGTGGTTGGTGGCTTTTTGGTGGTTGTTGGTTGTTTGTTTTTTGGTATTGTTGGTTTTCTTTTTTTTTTTTTTTTTGAAGATGTGTCCTGTAAGACCTTCTGTGGGTTAATAATTATGTGATGCCACATGCATTTCTAAATCCAGTGCTAAAACTGGTGGGTAGAATTCCTGAATCAAGTGGAAACTTCAGACTAAAATAGAATGTTTTAAATCTTTGTTATAAGGGTGGGGTTTGCAATGTCTCTTAACCTTTTTAAAGATCTTGATTAGAACATTAAACCTGTGTATTGAGGCTAGTAAGCACTTCATAAAAGCAGTACTGCAGTGCTGGCTTGTTGTGGAGTTTATGAATGGAATTACGACTTGGCTCTTTCAAAAGTCTAGTTTTAAAAAGTTTCAACTAGCAAACTGTTGCTTGATAGTTTTAAGTGGGGAATTTAAAAGCTGTAGAGCATCTTGAAAGGAGGAAGTTTGTTCATCTATACTGACAAGCCTGCTGTACCGTCACAAGACGTGTTTCCAAGATGCTCAAAGGAAAACCTGTCTTGTATGATGGCTAGATATCAAAACACCAACCAGACCCTGGCTGTACGAAGTGCTCGCTAGTTATGTGTGCCTTAGTGACAACTTACCTGATGTGGTTTGTGCAGAGACTTGATGGACAATGTATGGACTCTAGTAGTCCAAACTAGTCTAGTTTGGACTCTATCTAGCTCTGGAAAATGCCCAAACTTACCTTTCACTGGCTAACGTGAAAACTGCCTCTTCTAATGGGCTTTCCGAAATTGTTCCTACAGCAGTCAAAGCGGATCTGACTGCTGCCACTCTTGCCCTTTTGACTTACAACCAGTTGGCTTAGACTGCAGTGAAACTGCAGCTTTTGGAAGAAGCTTTTATTTCTGCATTGACTTTTAAAGCTTACTTATCAATGAACACCCATTAATTATTGTCTGAAACAACCTTTTTAAAACAGTGATGGCAGTTTGACGTACAAATAAAAACCAATGTTAGTTGAATTGTCTTCCTCAACTCCTTTTTATCTTGAGTTACAAAACTGTTGAAATTAAGGCTAAGTTTGTTTACAGTTATTTCTTTCCACTTCTGAATCGGTTTGCATTTTGGTAAAGGATTCTTTGGAGTAATCTGGCATTTTCTTGAACAGTCCTGTTGCTCATGGAGTGTGATAGTGTTCTGCCATTCAGAGAAAAATGAGGAAGCCGTTTCAGTTCCTCTTAACTTCCACTTCAAGTCAGACCAGACTGCTGCTTAAGATTTTTCTATTACCCTGGCACAGAGACAGGATGTGGAGGTGCCCCTTTCCCCTCATCCCAGGAGGACCAGACAGTGACATTTGTGAGGGTGTGTCCGATATAAGTAACATTCCGCTGGGCTGTTTCCCCCTCCCTCCTGTTTGGGAGCAGTGCTGAGGCACTCAATCTCCCAGCACTACGATTAAAGGATTGGTGCCCTCTGCTGTTAATTGGTCTGGGTGACCCGCTGGCATTATAGAACATGAGGATTTGTCCGAGTTCTTCTCCTAGTATTGCTCATTCCTGGGTGATCAGTCTCCTGGGCATAAAAGGTAGAGTAATTGGGGAAGACCAGGCAGCTCCCCAGTTGGGAATGTGGCTGCCATCCTCCAGTGTAACAGCACTGATCCTCTGTGCTGTCAACGTGAGCAACCTCCCAGCTTTGTTTTGGCAGCCTGGTGTAAGGTGTGCACGTGCTCTTTGGTCTCACTTGGCATTGCCCTAGGGCATGTTTACCTTCATGTTCAGTTTACAGATTAAGCCTTATTTTAATGAATTGCATAATGGATATGTGAGAAATTTGTGTAGCGAACAGCTGCAAAGCAAACGAGTTTCCCACGTGATGCCATATAGACCAAATGCAAATGTGCAACAATAATAACCACAGAACCAGCAGCTAGTTGCTGAGAGAAGCTGCTCCAGAGCCAGCCTGGCCCACAGTGAAGTGGTAGATCTTGGTGTTCAGGGGTTTTCCTGAGGTGGGGAAACACTGGGGGATTGGAGAGACCTGCCAGGAGCTGGCAGTGCTTGCGGCAGAGGCTGGTGAGGCCAGGGCATGGCCAGGGCGACAGGTACTGTGACCACACCTGTAACAGAATCCCCTGGGGAGCGCCAGAGCAGGCAAACAGAGCATGGTGTGGCAGCTCACACAGGAAGGGACGGGTGCTGAGAGCTCTGCCCAGAGAGTGATGGTTTCCCCCTGGCAGCAGGCCACATCCTCTCTAAGCTGCACCCACACGGCTGCCCAGCCCCAGCTCCAGTGCAGACATGCAGCCACCCAGGCATCAGGCTGCGGGGTGGGCCCTGCTGTTACACTGGTACTGGACAGCAGCAGTGAGCACCCCTGCACCTGGGAGGAGCACCCAGGTAGAGGAACTCCTCTGATTAGTGACAGAGCTCTGGGAGGAGGTGAGTAGATTGAGTGCTGGGGAATGTGAGAAAGAGATTGATCGCTGGAACCCACATCCTGGCTTCTCCGACAGGCTTAACAGTCAGATGAGATACACATTGGACATTCCTGTCCCCTCTCCATGTGGCTGAACATAGTGACTGGAGGGACAGGGGCAGTGAGAGGTTCCTGCCCCGCACAGCAGGCATGTCCACCCAGCAACACCCCCACCTTCCCAGGTGCCCTTGCATAACAGGTATGAGGCCCTGCAAGTGGAACAAATCAATAATGAGGATGATAATTCATCTAGCTGAGAAGTATCGCTGAGGTTAAGGTGGCCTAAGCCCTGCATCAAAACCACTTCCACAAAGAAAAAGAGATGGGTCCCTGTTATAGGTGACTCCCTTCTGAACGGAACAGAAGCCCGATGTGCAGAGCTGACCCACTTAGGGAAGTCTCCTGCCTCCGCAGGGACTGGTTTGAGGGTGTGATCAGAAAGCTTCCTACCCTGGTACAGCCCACAGGTTATTATTCATTATTGATTTGCCAGGAAGGCAGCAATGAACTTGCAACACAAGGGCAATCAAGAGACTTCAGGTCCTTGGGACAACTACTCAAGGGGTCAGGAGCACAAGTGGTGTTCTCCTTTATCCCTCTTGTTGCAGGGATTAATGTGGGAAGAAACAAGAAGACCCACCAGATTAATACCTGTCTCTGAGCCTGGTGCCACAGGCAGAACTTTGGGATTTTTGATCATGGGTCGGCTCACGTGACACCAGGCCTGCTGGTGACAGTCACCCGTCTCAAAAGGGGAAAAGAATCTTTGTGCAGGAGCTGGCAGGGCTCGTCAAATGAGTTTTAAACCAGATCTGAAGGGGGAAAG
>NW_010430173.1:0-6246 GCF_000710305.1 Buceros rhinoceros silvestris
AGGCGAAGGGGCTCTGCGGTCGGGAGGCAGCGAGGGCGTTGCTTGTGCAGAGCTGCCTGGAGCCCCACGCTGGCCTGCGGGAAGCAGTCGGCCTTGCCTGCCTCTACAGGCAAGCGGCGTTTGCAGCTCCGAGCCGTTTATCTGACGCCCACCATGGGGGGAACACGTACCGCACTTCCCCTACGCCCCACTGAACAGCATTGCCGCAAAACTGTCCCCATAAAAACCTGCCCACACACCCACGGGGCTCTGCCCAAGACCAGGAGTCTGCCTGCCCGCATCCACCAGGCAGAGACCTCCGCTATGACCAAAGTGTAGTCTCTCCGCCAGAACACCACCGAGATCACATTTTTAAACTCCAAAAAGGAGCCCTCACCTCAGGCCAGGGCACCTTTAGCCTGTTGTGCCCTGGGAGGAAAGAAAGCATCCTCTGAGATCTCAGAAATGCGACACAGGAAACTCCACACAGCAGACAGGGGTTTTCAGAAGCATTTTTATTTCACTGCTGACACTGGGGCTGCAGGAGGCAACCGCGCACCCAGCTGCCCTTCACTGCAGAAACATCACTCCCCTCAACCATGGCAGTCCACACAGACCTACATCACCGGGACATTCACCTGTTAGGGACACCACTTAAAAGGATTAAAAATAATGATAATAACAATAAAGCAATCTACAAAGTAACACTTGGAGGCATCATGCAGAAAACAGATGATTTCAGGCTACATGGCAGATCAGATTTGAGGGGTTTGTTGGTGGACGAGTGCTAACCGCTCCCCTACCAAGCTGGAGAGTGCTCCCAGACAGGACAACAGCTTCCCCTTTCCTACCCGCTGGCAGGGAACCCTTCCAGGTCACCGCTTGTACTTCCAGAACTACACAAGATTATGTGCTTGTAAAAGGTGCTGGGGAGTCCTGAAACCTCCTTCTGTGACGCTGCCCACTTCCTACCAAGAGGCAGACACTTGAGTGCAGAGGAGTGCCTGAGCTGTGCCATTGCTTTTTTCTTTATTTTTTTTGTTAAATAAAAACAAAAGCTGACTGGTAAAATGTTATTCTTAGCACAGGTGGACCAGAAAAAAAATAACCAAACCTCACATTACACTGGAAATACATAGACTGGCCCACAAGAAAGAAGCAGCTATATACTATTGCTCCATAGTGAGCTTTTCTCCACCTAGAGTTTCAATTTCCCCGTGTGAGGTAGGGAGAGGGTAACCACAGGGGAAAAAAAGGCAGTGTTTCCAAAGTATTCGTCTGCTCTAAAGTTATCCTTTTGAATCCTTCATGAAAAGTTAAGGTATTCTTTATGGAAACACCGCCTTTTCTTCACAACAACATTCAGTTTTAGTTTTTTGGTTGTTTTGGCTGAGGGAGAAAGACCAGAAGCATCCCAGAGATGAAACGCTGGCAGTTTTAACACATTTTGGAAGGAAAGCAGAGTTATAAAAAGGGAGGAAATAACGTCGTGAACCTGTAGATAGAAGGGAAAAATCCAGGATGCTGAAATAGTTTGCACTGTGCCCGCTCCAGCCGCGAGTTACACACCCTGTTCACATGGAAACGCGCTGCCATACACAGGTGCCAGCAGAGGGGAAGGGGACACTCGCAAACCTGCGGGTTAACTCTGGAGGAATCCATAACATCGAAGCCTTTCACTGCCCCTCCTAGAACTAGACAGAATGTATTTTAAGGCATAGTTTAACATCCATTTCTTCCTAAAGCGTTTTGAAGTGTGACAAGCCAAGATGTCAGACAGAGAGGACTCAACAATAGCTACTCTGACAGAGGTGAAAGCTGTTCTATGTATAGTGCAGCATCTGCCTTCAAACAGGGGAGTCTCGTCTTAAAAAAAGAGAAAAGTAAGTGCAGACGCAGATTCTAAAAGAGGAAACATCATCAACACAAGGAATGTTCATTAGAGTCCAGTTCCCACTAGAGCTACTCAACAGGAGGATGCACACCGGGATTATGCCACACCGCTCTGACTGATTGATTGATGCTCCCTGAGCACGCCCCCGGAGGGGGCAGAGCCGTGGGAGGCCCAACGCTGCAGCACCCCAGTGCAAACTGCCTCAGAGGAAAAGCCTGTAGTCAACAAGCCTTTACACCGACGGTTAGGCTTCACTAAGAGGTGTGGCAGTCAGGTGTCACCTAACAATTTCAGGACACTCCCATCGAGGTGGTGGTCCTGCGTGGATTCTAATGCACATCCCCCGTGAACAGTGTCCTGCACACATACACCTGCCAGGCTACCGGCTTTCCCTCTTCCGTGACCGCAACCGGCTCACAGCCACCAGAATCTCACATAGACGATCAACATGATAAAAAACACGGCTACGGCCGCGAGTTTGGCGTAAGTGGAACGCATGTTCAGATACTTGGCGTCCTGACGGTACTTCTTGGACAAGCTGGACAGGTTGTTGGCCTTGGAATCAAGAGCTGTTGAAGGGAAAGGGGAGAGAAGTTAATCAAGTTGAACCCAACCAGATACTCCCTAAGTGCTACACGAACCATACAGGTCTCTCTGGAGCAGCTGGAAGTGCAGCAGTTTCACACGGCAGCACAGCCTGAGCCTACGTGCAGCGCTGTGGTGCTGGTCCTGCTGGGATGAGAGCCACCTGAGCTGGGGAGACACTGGTCTCACCCCAAAGAAGTACCAGTCACCTGCCAGATGCATCAGGTCACAACTGGTCCAACTGAAACACCCACTGAGTGGGTGTTCCACTGCCTGTCTCGGGAGGCTCGGGGATGAGCCAGCCTTCCCCTCTGGCGTGCTCTGCCCACCCAGCTGACCAGGGCAACAAGGAACCAGGCGTCAAATATCGGCCATTCCCTGTACCTGACAGTGCTTCTCCTCGCTGTAAGACTTCCTCAATGTTGGCCACCATAATCCTCTGCACATCCTGCAGCTCTGTGTTGATGGAGCCCAGGTTCCTCCTGGCCCGGCTGTCGATGTAAAGCTTCTTGGTCTTCTGGATGTAGGTGTCTGGAACAAGAGGGGGCCATCAGAGGGAATCTCACCTAACGCAGAGCAGCCTGGCTGCCGAAGGAGTGGGAACGTCGCTGAGACAGCCAGCAGACTGCATGCAAAAATTCACTGGAGCGAGGCCAAGAGATTTAAAGAAGGAAGTCTGAATCCAAGACATTTACAATGTCCCAACCACTGTTCTCTTGCTTAAAACACCCATTTCTCTAGGCTGAGCTGTCAATTCCACAGGCCAAGCTGGAGAGGATCCTGTGGCTACTGCTCCCCCGCAGCCAGGAGTTTCCTGACTAACTACAAGAAGAGGGACCTCACCAAATTCAATGAAGGAGTAAGGCCTGGAGACCGTCGGCACCTTCTTGCCGTGCTGCTCATCGAACTCTGAATGCAAGTCCTCCAGGTAGGCAAAGGCCAGCTTCTTGGGGAAGGCAGCTTCGCAGAGGACCAGGTAACACACTCCCTTCTCAATGATGTAGCTGAAAGATCAGCAGACAGAGAGCGGAGCAGTCAGTTTTGAACCCGTTCGATCAACCACCACCCTGCACACCTTTATTCCTAGGAGGGAATGAGAGCTGGGTACAGGGACCTCTGGTTTCCCAAGTCCGCAGCAGGTGTAAACCTTTCTACGGCTTAATTTTTCTTTACCCCAAATCACTTTTCTCGTATCTTCAGACCCTGCACCTGCTTCAACAGCCCTGAACTTTGACTTCACCCTCACAAAAGTTGGCCTCTGAATATTATTAGCTTAACAAAATACCAGCAACAAAAGAGCTAAAATTGTGGAGTAAAAAACGGGAGGACATCCCCCCTCACCACAAAGCACAGAACCTGGCCTCAGCGTGCTCAAAAGCCACCCACCTCCTGCATTTTGAAGGGCTGCGTTTCCCCTTTCCCCCCCAGCGCCCGCTGGGGGGTGGGTGTTGCTATCCACATCCACGATCTCGGAGGCAGCTGAGGAAAAATATTAGTGCTAGACTGGTTCTGGTGACACATCTCTCATGGGTAAGGGTGGCACGGGCTGCGACGTCAGGAGCTCCAAAACACACACCGGAGCAGGAGCTGCTCTTGCTGTGCACTGCTGGTTGGTTTGTTCCTCAGCTGAATGCACAGAGAGGTCCCCTCCTTCTCCTCCTCCCACCACCCCATTCCCCACTGCGTCTAATTAACTGGTATTCGTTCACAGAGGCTTTAGCACTGCTTCCGATGGAGCCTGTGAGCTCCAGCGCCTCTGTCAGTGCTGAGAACAGGGACTTTCCATTCCTCTTTCAGCTCAGAACCCCGCTGAAACAAGGGAGAAGACAGAACCAACCCGGAGATTATTTAGGCTTTGTTACAACTGTCTGCTGCTGCACATTCCCAACTACATTTTCCTCCTTGTTTAGCCAACAGAAACATAAAGGCAACAGCATTTCCACCAAAACCAAGGGAGTGGAGATGGAAGGTAGCCCTGCAGACGCTGGAATGTTTATCTGTGTTAGTCAGGGTGGAATTTCAGTGCTGCGTTTACGTTACCCGCCTTTAACTTTCTGGATAATGCCATTATGTAGCAGCCTAATTAGCATAAAGATTAACGGTGTAATTAAAGAACTGACCCAGTCATGAGGGCGCTGCAGTTAAATAAGTAGCTTAAAATTTTGTTAATAGCTGCGTCAGGCTCGCAAAACAGTTTTCCAGATATCCCAACAGCTCCATGTCCTTTGAATTAATCATTCTCAACCTGTTCCTGGGCTCAGGAGTACCCACTTCTCCTGCCTGTGTGTGGATCTCACCCTCCTTGAAATGACAACAGACCCACCCCCACCAGAATCAAGAAACTCCAGTTACTGTCATCTCTTCCACGAGTGTGTCCCCCACGAGCCCATGCTTTTATTCTTTTTGATGTCCCTCAGCTCGGACTGCATCAGTGTGTAAGACCAGTCCTACAGTACCTCACGCCTCTGTCCTTCCCTTACCCTCAGAGACCGGTTTGACAGCTTGGAGCTGCTAAAAATCCCCCCCGGAGCTTGGTTTATCCATTGTCATGAACAGCAAGACTTGAAAAAGATCTTCTGAAATAAGCAAAACTCGTGTCAGACGGGAACTCTGACAACGTTCCCCGAGAGCTGGAGCAGCGCGCTCAGGGTGAGAGCTCCATCGATACAGCTCTGTTACCTCCGCCTGGGCCAGCCAGTCCTGCCTGGAGCTCTTCAGCTGCAGCTCCCACTTGCTTTCCCCCTGCTGTGACAGATTTAAAGTTGATCTGTCAGCACCACAGAGACCAGGCGCGCCTCACTCTGTCCCGGATTCAGACAGTTTTGTCAAGCTGAGCTCAGACGTCAGAGCGAGTCCCTGCAGAGCTGGCCTTCTCAGTTCTACACTCTGTGCATGCCTCGAGCCTCAGCACAGCACCCGAGCCCGCTCGCTGCTCAGTACCCCACACCACCACCATCTGTACCCCGGATTTGTGCACACTGAGTATAGCCAGGAGGTGTCTGACAGTTATCCGGGATCATTCTGAGAGAGAAAGGCTTTATCCTGGTCACAGTGGCAAAGGCCAAGGGTTGTTTCGACACAACAGGTAAGAGGCACTCGAGCCACTCATCATCCAAAGGTCAGCCACTGCCTGGCAGCACAGCAGACTGCACAGCCGTGAACACCGAGCGCTGGCGCTGAAAGGGGGACGCAGCCTCTGGAGCCGAAGTCTAGCCATTCCACTTGACAGACATCACCTCAGCAGTCACAGCTTAAGCTTTACACTTCAGCAAGACTTGGCTCTTCTCTGAACTGATCAACCTGAAAACATTCTACATCACAGCAGCGGGTACAGCAATATCCTCTGCCACACCTGCAACCCTCGCACCACCCTGGTGCGAGCGCTCCACCCTGGTCACGCTGCCCTCAGCAGCCAGAGCTCTGGTGTGGCAGAAGAAAAGATGTGCTGCGTTAACACACAGCATGGCCAGCAATCAGCACAGTTTCGGGCTAAATCTCGTGCTGCCCCATGTCCTCCCCTTCCTGCACTGTTGTCAGAGCAGGTTTTCTGATCTGGAAGTATCCTATTTATACAGGTCCTGCCTTAGAAGAGGAGCTTTGCAGTAGGAGCTGTCAGTTCCTGTGGATCTTGTCTCAGTACTAACTCAACACAGGATTATTATTCCACCTGTGTGCCAGCCAGGTAACCTGGCTCTTCCTTTGAGGCAGCTCTCAAAACAGGAGCTTGCCCAGGTGTGACATTACAGCCCCTGTCAAGAGGCTTCGAGTTCCTGGGTGCTGCAAGTGGC
>NW_010430174.1:0-275 GCF_000710305.1 Buceros rhinoceros silvestris
TTTCCCCTCTGGCTCTAGACACACCCCTCCTCCTCCAGTGATTTTGGTGCTTGCTTTGACCCCTACTGTGATTTCGGTGCTTTCTGGGCTCCTCCCAACCCCTGCAGTGATTTCGGCGCTTTCTCTGACACAGCCCCCCCTCCCCCTTTAAGTGTTCTCGGTGTTTTCTTTGCCCTCCCCTCACAGTGATTTTGACTCTTTCTTTGCCCCTCCCCCCCACCTCCCCAGTGTTTTCAGCTCTTTACCTCCACCCCAGTATTTATTTCTCAGCTCCT
>NW_010430175.1:0-248 GCF_000710305.1 Buceros rhinoceros silvestris
CCTGCTGGCCGGGCACCCGGCACCGCGCCCGGCGGGCGGGCAGCTGCGCTACGCCGTGCCGGAGGAGCTGGAGCACGGAGCCTTCGTGGCCAACCTGGGCGAGGACCTGGGGCTGGATGTGTCCACCTTGTCAGCGCGACGGTTCCGCATCGTGTCTCGGGCCGGGGCCAGGCAGCACCTGGAGGTGAACCTGGAGAACGGGATTCTCTTTGTGAACGAGCGGATTGACCGGGAGGAGGTGTGCGAGG
>NW_010430175.1:405-1904 GCF_000710305.1 Buceros rhinoceros silvestris
CACCTGCAGCTCCTCATCGAGAGCCCGCTGGAGCTGTACCGCGTCGAGGTGGAGGTCCTGGACATCAATGACCATGCACCTACCTTCCCCTGGCAAGAGTATGTGCTGGAGGTGGCTGAGTCTGCCACGCTTGGTGCCCGCTTCCCGCTGGAGAGCGCCCAGGATCCTGATGTGGGTATCAACTCGGTGCACACCTACCGGCTCAGCCCCAACGGCTTTTTTTCACTTGAGGTGCAGACGCGCAGCGATGCCAGCAAGTTTGCAGAGCTGGTGCTAGAGCGCACCCTCGACCGCGAACAGCAACGCATGCACCGGGTGCTGCTCACCGCTCTCGACGGTGGTGTCCCTGAGCGCTCAGGCACAGCTCACATCCTCATCACAGTGCTGGATGCAAATGACAACGTGCCGGTCTTTGACCAGCCCTCGTACGGCGTGAGCCTTGCTGAGGATGCTCCCGCCGGCACTCTGGTCATCCAGCTCAATGCCACGGACCTGGATGAGGGCCCCAATGGGGAGATCGAGTACTCCTTCAGTGGGCACGCACCACCACGTGTCCGGGAGCTCTTCCACATAGAGCCCTGGAGCGGGAAGGTGCTGCTGAAGGGCCCCCTGGACTATGAGCGGGCAAGTCTCCACGAGCTCTACGTGCAAGCCAAGGACCATGGACCTTCAGCTGTGGCCGTGCACTGCCGGGTGCTCGTGCATCTCCTCGACGTGAATGACAATGCTCCAGAGCTGACCCTCACTTCTGTGTCCACACCCGTGCTGGAGGATGCCCCACCAGGCACTGTCATCGCTGTCATCAGTGTTCTGGACCGGGACTCTGGGGACAATGGGCGTGTGAGCTGTGAGGTTGGCCCCAATGTACCATTTGAGCTCCGCTCCTCCTTCAGCAACTACTACACGCTGGTCACCACGCAGGCGCTGGACCGGGAGGTTGTGCCGGAGTACAACGTAAGCATCACAGCACAGGACATGGGCTCCCCTGCCCTGCAGACCCGCAGCACCCTCACTGTCCCAGTGTCCGATGTGAACGACAATGCCCCACGTTTCCTCCAGCCCTCCTACAGTGTCTACGTGATGGAGAACAACGCACCAGGTGCCTCGATCTGCTCTGTCAGCGCGTTGGACCCCGACTGCCAACAAAACGCCTACCTGTCCTACTCCATTGCTGACGGGCACATCCATGGCATGCCTGTGGGCACCTACGTGTCTATCAACTCGGACAGCGGGCACATGTACGCCCTGCGCTCCCTCGATTATGAGCAGATCCGCAGCTTCCAGATCCAGGTGCAAGCACAGGATGCAGGTTTCCCCCCACTCAGCGCCAACGTCACTGTCCACATCTTTGTGCTGGACCAGAACGACAATGCTCCGGTCATCATTTCCCCCTTGCCGCACAACGGCTCCATGGCCACAGAGCTGGTGCCGCGATCAGCCAGGCCTGGTTACCTCGTGGGCACAGTGTCAGCGGTGGATGCGGATGCGGGGCTGAACTC
>NW_010430175.1:2074-17677 GCF_000710305.1 Buceros rhinoceros silvestris
CGCCTCTCCTACCAGCCCCGCCAGGCCACTGATTTTACCCTCTTCAGTGTGGCACCAGACACAGGCGAGCTGCGCACCCTCCGCTCCTTTCTGGAGCAGGACGCAACCCGGCAGCAGCTGGTGGTGCAGGTGCGGGACAGCGGGCAGCCAGCCCTCTCTGCCACCATGTCCCTCCTGCTTTCAGTGGTGGAGACCATGCCTCAGACTCTCTCCGACTTCAGCGAGTTTAGCCTCCCCCCTGAGGCCTCCTCATCCTCCCCACTCACCCTCTACCTCCTCGTCTCCCTGGGCTCCATCTCCTTCACCTTCCTTCTTGCCATCCTCATCCTCACAGCCATTCGGTGCCACAGAGAGCGGCACTGCAGCCAAGGTGACAGCTGCTCACTGCCTCGCTGCCGCTGCTGCCCCAGGTCCAGATCCTCCTCTGATGGCCTGAAGACATCCAACCTGATGGCACAGCCCCCCACAGGGACCGTGGCTGCCACCTGCCTTGACATGCCCGGGGGCAGACCCCCGGGCTACTGCTACAAGGTCTGCCTCGGTCCTGAGTCTGCCCAGAGTGACTTCATGTTCCTCAAACCCTGCAGCCCCCCCCGGAACAACGAGAAGGACCCCGGGAAGCGGTCCCAGCCAGGCCAGCATCTCCAAGTCTCCAAGCAGGTAACGCTGTGCCCGGTGATGCTTACTGGTGCTCCACAGGTCCCCCCAGCCCCCTCTCTCAGCCTTTGCTGTGAGAGAAACTAGGCACAGCTTTTCCCAGAGAATAACAGTCGCCTTTGATCAGTGTAGGAATTAGGAGCTGTCAGGCATGGGAAACTCTTCGCAGAGCTTCCTGACGGGTCTAATTTTCGGGGGAGCGTCAGGCTCAGCTGAGGCAAGACAAAACCCCTTCCCAGCACCTTTTGCACCCATTAGAGGCTCTGGTGCCCCCAGAGAGGTAGGATGGTGGGGGTGGCATCTCCTTCATGCAAGCGAGCAATTCACACTGGGACAGCCTGAGCGTCTCTGTCGCTCCACCTCCCCCTCTCTGGTGGGGGTCTGCAGTGTCCTGCTGCTGCACCCAGAGCTCATACCGGCCTTGCTGGCCCCACCTGTGTCCCTGGTTCTGGCATCCAGGCCTGGCCGCTGTGCCGCACTGGTCTGTGCCAGTGGGGAGGGAGTGGGGTCTTTGGGGCAGGATTTTGATGTCAGCATTTGTTAGGTATTGAAATGAGTGATGTCTAATTTTCCCGATGAAAGACTCTTTTCGAAACGCGATTACAAGGATGGAGAGTGATGAGGCGTCTAATCCACTTACATTTGACTTTTAATAAAACAACCCTTCCAAGGAGATCCCAAGACTCACTGCCAAGAGGCTCTCCCCACATGCCTCCTTGCACGGCTGGACTCACTTCTCTAATGCATTAATGGGATTTTCCCCTACGTGTTTGCAGCCCCCCTGGGATGTTGCCTTTGCAGCCAGTTTCCGCACCTCTCCCCCTTCGGTGCCTGTCTCAGGAACCATCGCGTGACAAAAAGGGCTTTTTAAAATTAACAGAAATAGGAGAAGCTCCTCTCTCTGCCTGGAAGGACAGACCTTGGCAATTAAACTCCAGGGAGAGAAAGCAAGCCCCAGCCAACCCCAGTGTCTGCGGAGGGTGGGGAAGGTCCAGAAGGGAACAGGCTGATTCCACACTGCCTCAGTTTCCCTAAAATGGGAATGTGCTGCTTGCTTCTTCACAAAGGGCACAGGAAAAGAGGAGACGGGGTGCTGCACTCCCAGCTACTGGAGTCTTGTGCTGGCAGAGCTGGGCTGGTTAACAGAGGGTCCCAATAACCAGCTTCGCCCTTCCTTGTGTTTTCCAGATCAAGCAGCCCAACACGGACTGGCTGCCTCCGAGCACGCAGCGACCTGCCCTGAAGAGGTACCAAATGCTGCACTGTGGGAACAGGGGAAGCAGGTGGAAGGTGGGTGCGGGGACGGGGAGATTATCTCCAACGCAGCTTTGAACTGGTCTCTTCTCTTTAGCTCCCAGAGCCTGGAGGACGTGGGGGGAATCCGCAGAGCCCTCCAGAAGGAGCATGAGAGGCTGCGCACACTGGTGACCCCTGTCTCTGGTTAGTACTGGGGTTTTGGGGCTGGGAAGACCAGACTCTCTCGTTGCTTTGTGGAGGTGCAGTGGGGGGGACACATCCCCGTTTCTAGCAGTGGCAGAGTTTTGTGGGGGGAAAGAGCTATCTGGGCTCCAGAAGGGTGGTTGGTGACACACGGCCACAGGCTTGCACCCTGGGACATGGATATGACTGTCCCGCTGAGCTACGGGTGTGACCTCCCCTGAGCCGCTCTCACTCTCATCTTTCCTCCAGAATTCCAGAAGGCTTCAGCAGGCACCAACAGCATCTGGACACCCCAGTACAGCCCCTTGTACCCGGGTTACATCCCAGCTCTGGATTATCAGCACAACGTCTACATCCCTGGCACCCCCACTCTGCTTTCCAGCAAAGATGGGCCCCTCTTCCTGGGCCAGGAGAACAAGAACAGCTTCTCCACCTTTGGCAAGAGGAAGAAGATGACAACGTACTGTGACATGCATGACAGTGTGGTCATCAACAACGACCTGAAATAGTGAGCAGTGCTGGGCCTGGATGGCCCTGCCCAAGGCCCTGGGAGTCACTCACATTATTTCAACTGCTAGGTCGACCTGCATCGCACAGCTCCATGAATGGACCACTCAGGACTTGTGGGGCTGCTGGGATAGTGGTTCACCAGAGTGTGGGGAAATGATTTAAGGAGCAAGAGACTGAAAAGTTATGGGGGGACACACACACACACACATTTACTTCATGTTATCCTGCAGAGCTGTGTTGGCAACAGGTGCTGTTGAGGGTCCACGTGACCAGACTTAAGCAAATCTGCCTTGATTTTATCCATTCCCATGTTCCCTTAGGGACCATCCGTATCTAGAAACATTGTCGGTTTTTTGTCTTGTCTGGCTGTATGAACGTGCTGAGTTGCATGCCTGTATTTCTGTCCCAGTAGGCAAGGAAAAGGTGTGCAGACCAAGCCTGGTTTAACCAAGGCTTACCCTACTGTTAGGGCAGTGACCATTGCTCTGTCCCTCAGATCCAGCGGGATCTGTTGCATGTCCAGAGCAGCCATTGGCATCTGCCTTCTCTGGGAAGCGAGTGCAAAACCCAGCTGTTACGGGCACTTCCCTTCAAAGCCTGACCCAACACTTGCAGGGCTGGAGGCCCAAAGTTCAGGACACAGCCAAAGCCCAGGATGCAGCCAGCCTGTGCTCCGGGAGCAGTATGGGCTAGAGCACCCACAGACTGATGGCCAGAAGAGCTGTTAGCTTAAGCAGCTGAGAGATGCACAAGGCGAGGCCCTGCTGGGTAACTCTCTAGCCCAAGGCAGCATCATCTGAGTGAAAGACACTTTCCAGCCATCAGAGGGGCCCCAACAGAGGTGACAGTCCTCCTCGCTCCTCCCCTTGCCCTCACCCAGATCTCTGTTTCATCCAGGTCCTGACACCTGGAGGAACCCCTGCACTGGGAGTCCTACCTGCATAGGACAGATACCTCTCACTGTGCCCTACTTCTCTTTGAGGAGAAGCTTCTCTTTTAGCTGGCTCTCAGGAGCCCTCAAGGGCAGGACTCCAGCCCCAGAACAGTCTCTTCCCTGCCCTGCTCACCCTACACCTGTCCACCCAGTCTGTCTGCTGGCATTGCCAATCGCTCCTGTCACGGGACAGTTCATTTCCAATCCATCTGTGCAGAACGTGACAGCTCTTTCTAAACCAAGTTTGTTTCATGATGTCTGATTTGTACCAATAAATTGTATTTTAATAGCTCACCCTGGCTCCTGGCTGTCCCTGAGCTGCCTGTGACTGTAGGAACTGCTGCTCAGCTCGAAGTAGAGCTCTTGGCTCCAGGAGACGTGTGTGTCCCTCTGGCCTCCTTAGTTGCTGGAGTAGCCCAGGAGAGATCGTTTTATTCTCTTTACCTGGATGCTGGGGGCTGAAGGTGCACTCCCCTCCTTCCCTGGGCTCAGGAGCTTTTTGGGGTCATGACCAGGAGGAGCTGTATGCTGGACACGTGACACAGCTCCTTGCTCCGTGAACCACCTTGGGCAGAGACTGCTGGGATTTGCACCAAGGTAGGGGGCATAAAGGGCTGTGAACTGCTGGGGAGAGGGGCTGCATCTGGCAGTAGTGGCTTAGTGTTCTTACTGTGCGTTGCTTCCTACGGTTCATTTCAGTTTTCACCTGGATGCTTGACCCCTCCCAGGTCTCAGGAGTCAGAGATAGCCTGGATGTGTGCCAGGTGTGGGGACCAACTGTCTGGGAATAGGCAAGCCTGTATCTGCTGGTGGGATGATTTTTGACTTGATGTGGGAAGCAGCTCAAGTTGGGATGAAGTCCTGAGATGGCCATGCTGCGGCTGTCCTTCTCTTAGCCCCTGCTTGCTCACTGACTGGCTTGGGGAGGCTGCAATGCGGCTTTGGAGATTAACCCAGAAAAGTCCTTGTCTACAAGTGGGTAATGATGTGTTCTTTAGTGGAAGCAGGGGGCAGGGAACACTCAAAGGGGCCCCGAGGGAGCCAGGAACCCAGGAGGACGGTGCTTTGGACATGAAAGGGCCCTGGCTGCTTCTGGTGACTTCAGTCCCAGCTCATTTCTGCCTGACTGAGTAGATGAAATATTCCCTGTCCCAATTAGGCGGTAGGACGAAGGATTTTATGCTGCGAAGTGCGTTCTTCAATGGTCTCTACAGAGCGTTAAGGGTAAAAAAAAAGAACCCCAAAGAGCCACTGCTTGAGACCTCTGTACAGCCTTAGCCTTTTTCACTGCTTCAAAAGAACAAGAGAATTATGTAAAGTGATACAATAAAATTAATAACAGCCTCAAGAAATGATAAAAGCGTCAAATGGACCTGACTCACTCCAAGCTGGCAAGCATCTCCCCCTCCCAGATCAGCTCTGCCAGTGCCTTCCCTGACATTGTCAGGTGGTGCTGGCCAGGCGTTAGGGCAGGACTGCAGACCATTTCCAGCAAGCCCCCAGGGGCTCATCACAGCCCCTCTGCAGCAGGGCCAGTCGTCAGCTCTGGTTTAGCTCACACAGTAAAAGCCCCCAGTGCACGTGCTTCATGGTACCCAGGATTCGAGCTGGAGCTGGTGCTTTGTACCAGATTCCCGAAGGGATATTGATCTCAAAATTGATCCCCAAAACCGCTGGCATTTGGAAGTGACACTTTGCATTCCTGTCTTTGGAAATTCATGGGGTTGAGCAAGCAAGTGGCCAGCTCTGGGCACCTCCCTGTATTTTCTTGGCATTTTTAACCCCTACTATTAAGGTTCAACTATGAAGGTCCAGTAAGTTGCTTCCCTTTCCTCTCCATTACTCCTGGCCATCCTCGGCCCAGCAGGTGAGATAGATGCACACACACGTCTGCACCTCTTCGCTGATCCCCAGGTTTGGGTGTTCGGGTCAGGACTCTTCCAAAAGGGATTTGAGGGTCCGCACAGCACCCGGCCCAGACCCAAACACCCCGCATTCCCTGAGGATCTCCCCTGGCTTAGTTAAAGGAAATCCTGCACTGAGAGGAGCTCAGTTTCAATCTTTCTTCTTTATCAACATATTGATAAAAAGGACAATAAAAAGGGGAGAGAGCATTTGCTTAAACCTCATTCAACCACACTATTATCCCTCCTTCAAGGGCATGCCTGTTCAGAACTGTCCAGCTAAGAGATGAGATCTCCTTTGAAGATCTCCCATAGGACAGGGCGTCATTAAAAATGCAAGGTCTTTGCCCTACAACTGGTTATTTTAACAACTCCTTCTGCGCTTCCACTCCCGCACAGGTCATGAGCATTAGCTGCTTTCTGTAGCTGGTAATGCACTGGGCACGAGAGCCACTTCAGAGACATACTCCACAGCACGCTCTCATTCGTTCCAGCTTTCTCGGAGATCCAGAGGCAAATCTGGCTTTCAGGGGCCTGCCAGCCAGCTTGAGCTTTGCTTCTACAACAGCAGGAAGGCTGCCATGTGGTGCAGTTGGCTGCAAAACGCTGCGGGCCATGCGAGGGAGGCACAGAGTGCTTCTGGGCACAGGCGCAAGAGAGGGTTTTTCATGCTCTTGCTGTTGCTGAATAGACTCTTTGGATGGAAACATTGCTTACATCTCTGTAGCGACTTGAAAGCATATAACAGAGAGACAAAATGAATCCAGAGGTAGAGAGAAAAGAGGACAGAAAGACCCAGAGGGGCTGGTGCTCAGCTTTACTCCAGTCTGCCATGCACGGAGTCAGACAGCAGCCAGTGAAGACCCAAAGAAACCTTAGTGTGGACACAGCCTGGATCACGTTAGGCCGGTAGAGCCATAAATACAGGCGGTCTCAGCTCCCTAGAGGGGCTGGTATCAGAATGCAGAGCTGAAACTCCTGGGGACCAGCGAGAGCATGTGCATGGACCCTGGAGAGCTCTGGACCCAGCCCCACGTCTGTGGCACTCGGTGGTTAGTTACAGTCTCCAAAGATGCCAGGACTCTGTTGTCTCTCCTCTCCTCTCCTCTCCTCTCCTCTCCAGATGACACCTTGATTTAGCCAAGACTGGGTCAAGGTTCATCCTGATTTCTTTTCAAATTGCTTCAGCATCTTAAGTATCTCTGTGGAATCACCTTACAGGGCAGCCTGCTGTTTGTGGTTGGATCCCCTCCTCCTGCTTCCCTTTTGATCTCTGTAGAGGTTTTACAGAAGTAAATATCCTTTGGCTTTTGTCATAATAATTCAGCTTCTGCCAGACTGACAAATGGTCTGCATGATTGTCACGTGCTGATTTTCTCTGCTCCTTTGCACCTTTTCTTGTTTTTGCAGCTCTGAAAACATCAATTGCCAACCCCTCCACAGAGATCAGATGAAGAAACAGGCCTGGGCTAAGTGAGGCTTTTGCCTCCCCAGTTTGCCTATAATGTGTTTTCAGTCTAAGTGGTGGAAATGTCACTGGCTCTGTTTGCAGCGTTCACTCAAGTGGAATTAATGCTTTTTGTTAGTGATAATATGACTTAATCAGCTTAATTATTGTGAGATATAAGTAGACACCTTTGTGTATTGAATAACTTCTGACACACTGGACAAAAAGCACAAACGAAGGCTTTGAAAATAAATTAAATATGACCTCTAGTGCAGTCTGCACTTTGGCTAATGATTCAACTCCCGTGAAATTCAATGATTTACGAATCTTACATTTGAATAAATAATACAGCCTGCATGGAAACAATGGGAGCAATTTTTATTTCAGCATCCAGGATTCAAAGTGCTTCTCCAATGCCAGGAAACAGGGCAAACAAGTTCATGTTAAACGGATTGAAAAATAAAACATTTGTGCGGTCAACCATCAGAAATACATCCAGAGGATCTGCAGGCATTTGTGATGAGATACTTATTTTAATTCATTGCTAGGAATATCTGCAACAACAGGTGAAAAAATGCATCAGAAGAAATGAAGAGAGAGCGAAGGTTCCCGGAAGGGTCACTAAGGTCTTCACATCAAACCCGTTCATTTCAATAATGTTTGCAACAGAAAATACCATTAAATAGCTCCAGAAACGTCTTATCATACATTTTGCTTGCACAGAAAATAAATCATACTTACACAAAGGAAAGAGAAGCAGGAAAAGCAACCGCCAATCAAGAAAATTATTACGAGCATTAGTGGGATTTCTGAGAGGCCAGGATGCAGAGCCTCTGTGCTATCAGACCGCCTGTGAAATAGGAAAATTGGGGTTAAATTGCTGTATGAACCCGGAGAAAAGACGAGTTGCCTGAATTTTTTCTGTTCTATTGCAAAGAGTCACTGAATTTCTGTATCCAAATCCCGCCCTAAAACCTTTAAAGCTCATCAAACAATATGCACATCTCTACACAGGGACTTTTTCAGCCCAAGTCGATCTGAAATTCAGCGGTTAGTTTAGACTCGAGCATCTCAGGGAAGCCTGGCTGGTTTGATGAGATTCCTCTTAAGTCCATGTCCATATTTCTTGGTGTCCTATCTAACAGAAAGACCTTTTTTTTCATACTGCCAAGGGTGAGGGCTGAGGGCCCTAAGCTTAGTTTTTCTGTCAAAGAGCTGCTGCTTTTTTCCACCCGGTTTATCACTGCTCTTGCTCTGCAGTTGTTCAGTCTGTATTGACTGAATCTCCAAAGCTCCCCCCAGTGCGGACAGAACATATCCCCCAGGTACCTAAACATGCGAAGTTTGACCTGAGGCTATAGGACAGCCTGTAGGATCCCTCTTGTCTCTGGTCTCCTCCTTCATCTTCCTTTAATATCATTTACCAGAAGCAGAGATAAAACCCTCTGTGACCAGCCCCTGTCTGTCTGTGGCATTGTACCAGAGACCAGTAGAACAGATTTTCTATTTGTTTCAGGTCTTCCCTAGAAGACCAAACTTCTGGACTGTAATCCCGAAATCAGTTCCTAAAGCTAAAGTTTTATTTTCTGTTGCCGGGAAATGCAATGTTCCATTCTGCTTGCTTACCTAAACCATTTCTCCCGCCTTTTAGTTTCCCCCTGCAAGTAGTTGGTAGTTGCCACAGTATGTAAGGGGATCTACCGCTGGGTTGACTCCTTTTCCAATGGTCCCCAAGAGTCCTCTTGGCTGGTTGTGCTGCGTGACATGAGCCGTTTGACTCCCTCAAGCCTGTCAGATGGTGCTCACCGTGTTAGTCATGTTCCTTTGGCATCTGAACGGACTTCAGCATGCTCCTCCTGTTGCTGCAGCGTCCATCCCCATGCCCCCTTTTCTGTTTCTCTCTTGGCTCAAGTTTTATATCTGCTATAGCTTCCTAGGGATGCCAGACCAAATCTGACCCCGCTTTGAGCAGGAGGCTTACCCAATCACTTCCAGGCATCCTTTTCAGTCTATCATGTGAATCCGTGAAGATCCCGTGCTGCAAACTGCCAAATCCCTGGTGAAACAGTGCCCCCTCCGTGTTAACCATGTGGTGCACAACACCACCAGCACCCAACTGGGACAAAACCGTGCAGTCTGCTGGGCTTGTGTCTACGGAGCCATCTCATGTGCGGCATGGTGCTGTCTGAAAACCAGAGTGGATCTACACAGGATATCACAGCTGGCCAGCCAGACACTTTGAATCTTGCAAGGGAGGAATTAGAAGATATTTCTGCTCCTTCTATCTTAGAGACCAGCAGAGGCAAGTTACAGAGTTTGTTTTAATGTTTCATCTTCTTTAAAATTTTAAAAAATAAATTAAAAACTTCTATCTGAGCTACAGGGACAAATCACAGCACAGACTTTGGAAGCACAATGGGGATCCTCGTGTCATTCCTCGAGCATTTCTGCGTAGTTAAGCACTGTCTGCCTGCTGAAGGAATGGGGCAGGAAGACTACTCTGGGAGCCACTTGTGAAAAGTTTCATCCTGTTGGCATGGAGAAATTTTTTCACAGAGGACCCTCTATACACAAATGGAAAATGGAGATGGAGTGGGAAACAATCCCAGCAAAAAATCCTGCAAATTTTTTGATGCTTGCAAGTGGAATTCAAGTCAAAAGGAGGGGAGAAAAAAAGAAGAAAGAGAAATTCAACAGCCTCCACTCCACATAGATTGCATTGCTGGAGAAGCTCTGAATCTTGCAAGGCATAACAGTCTGCTCAGAGGTTCCATCCCTGGAGACTTTGTCTGGGATGGTTTCATCCATTTATCCCTGACTCCTGGCATCTGCATAGCATGCTCACGGAGAGAGTTATTAGTTTAATTTTCTTGTGAATTACAACAGAGGCAGAGAGAATTAGAAAAGACTTTTTTTTTTTTATTATCATTACTTTTTGTTTTCCAGTTGAGAGATTGTAAATGAGGCTATTCATCCTGCTAGCATCAGTAGGGACCCAAACCCAAGCCTTTCTGTGGTAATTGGTTTCTGATGAGCAATCACTTGTAAAACCAATAGCAAAGGCAAGAAGTGAAATATAAATTCTCCTGTTACATGCCGAGCTTTTCATTAGGATTGTATGTCTGGTTTCTTTCTGGGATTCAGTGAAAAAGCCACGAAGTGTTAAATGAGGCAGTGGACTAAGCCTGGCAAGGAGTTTCTACTAGCAAAAAATTGGGAGAACAGCTTTGCCCAGTATCGTTGGAAACAAATCAAGCAGCTGCAGAATCCCTCAAGCTACAGCTTCCTAGTGAGAGCCCTCTGGCCAAACAAAGGCCTTGGGCAGGAATCAGAGACAGCAGATCTACCCATAAGTCTGTGTTTTCATGTGAGACAAGCCTGAGTATGCTTCTGCCTGAGAGAGACCAAAAGGTGGAAGAAAGCAAAATAAAATTGTAGACCAGGGGCTGGTGTCCATGCTGCAAGTCTAACATTCCATCAGATGGAAATTCAGTCCCTGGTATCCCGCAGTTTGCAAAACGTGGTGGACCTTGTTATCTGGATTTGTTACAAGGGCTGAGGCTGTCAGTCAGGATTCCGTTACCTTGTGCCCTGCCCCCACCCCACTCCCGGTTCTGAGTAAGGAGGCAGCTAATCTACGCTTGCTTTTGTTTCCCTGGTGAACATCATGGTGCTTAAGGCTTGATTTATTTATTTATTTTGGTGGCAAATTAAGTCTCAATCTAGATGCAGCTTTCACTGTTGTCTAGGTTGGGCTTGTGGGGCTGTCATTCATTGGCTTAACTGGATTGCCTGCTGCAATCCAGGGGGGTGGTTTCAGCAAAATCTTTTGGCACCCATACAGCTTGTTGTTTTAAAGATGAGGACAGCAGGCTTGACGAAGACAGAGAACATTTTTAAGCTCATGTGCACAGAAAGACCTCCAAAATGAGAGTGATGCAGACATATCTCTTACAAAACAAACCAAGCAAAACTCTTCAAACAAATTCCCTTTTTTCAGCTTCCAAATGCTGAAAGCTGATGCCAAGGAAACCAACATGCAGAGTAAAATCACTGACTGTGCCCAGTCCTGGGCATTCTGCTTTGAGCAGACGGGAGAAGACTAGATATTTTCCAGAGAACTCTTCCAAACACAAGAATTATGTGATTCTGTTAACACCCCTTTTCCCTTTCCCCAACCCAAAAGAGACAGACATATTGCTGCAGTCGCAGCAAGAAAGGAGACAATTTCCATATTTGCATCACATTTGCCTTCAACATACAGCGCAGTGCAATATTCTGCACAGCTATCCTGCCAAGCTGCTCCTGTTCCTCTTCTTCAGAGCCAAGCTTCCCAGGAGCCTCGCAAAGCTCCGGACTGACCATGCCTTGCCACCGGTTGCCCACCAGCCAGGCTCTGCTGACTGCCCCAGCTTTTTGGCCTCCCGCCTCAAACATCGGGCAACCTTGTAATTTTGGTACTGCTTCAGCAGAAGCAAGTGTCTTTCCTTGGCAGTTCCTAGGATTATTCATCTAAGCTTAAACACAGGAAGCTCGGGGAATATAAAGCATTGAGAAGAGAAGAGGTTTTAGCCAAGACTGTGGTGTGACCTAAGAAAAGTGGGAGAGGATCAGCTGGTCTCAACGGTTTTCCAAACTGCACAACCCCGCTTAAACAATGATGATAACTCAACCCTTTCTGCCCGCAATGTGGGCAGAGGTTTTTGCCAGATTTGCACCTTAGAGAAGATCTGTGTGAGGAGAGGTTTGTGCCTTCCTGTCAAACCGTACAAGACAACACCTGCCTGACGTGCGCCCTCATCACTGCTGGTTCCTGTAATCTGTCCAGGCAGAAGCAGAGTCTGCAGATAATGAAGTTTTCTCCTACTTTGAATAGCTGCCCCATGAGCTCTGGTTCCCCAGAGCTCTGTCTTCCTTTCTGTCTTTCTGTCTTCCCTAAACATTTCCACATGCCCTTGCTCTGGGGAGAGCTGAAGCTCCTCAGTGAGTTTTCTTTTGCTGGCTGATAATCAGAGGACACTTCCACTTTGACTTTATTGGGTTGTCTGCTCTCCATGTGATGAAGAGTAGAGCTGATCCTTTCACTCAGGGCAATTGTGATGGAGAAAAAAAAGGGGAAAAATGCAGGAAGTGAATCCTTCTGACTTTCATTTGTTTGTTTCATTATAATGTTCTACTTTGCAACTTTTGTTATTTTGGATTTGCCTTTTATTTCTCCTTTTTAAAAATTCAGCAGTAAGGAGTTTGGAACTGAAAAATCAGCAAAACTTCAACAAATCACATAGCCATATATTCCTTTAAAATGTACGTGATATTCTAAAATATTTACTCATTATGGTAACAATTTGCCAGAGGCAAAAAGTGGTGAGTGACTAATAACATTTATAAACCCAGAAAATATTTGTGTTGCTGTTGCTGAATTTGCTCATTCTCTGTTTGATTCGGTGGGAAGCTCACTGAGGGACACAGGTATTTGGGAGGTCTGTGAAAGAAAAAGAGATGGCATTCAGGACCTGCACAGCTGGTGCAGGGGAGAGTGAAAGAAAAAAACTTTGGTGGGAAATTTGTCTCATTTAACAGCCTATCAGGATTTCTGCCATGGGATAATACTTGTAGTTGTTACAGAAAGAAGGAAGAAAGATGGGCAGAACAATGAAAACTGGCTAAAATATCCACTATCCAGCCAGGAACCTGGTACCAGCATTGAAATGTCCCTCCATTCCCTTTCTGGTAGATGTTTCAGGGAATCTGTGGTATTTCAGGGGAACGTATGGATAGGAAAGAAAATTGCTATGGAAGCCAGGTGCAAGGTATTACATGGTTTCCACATGAAATCACCGAGAGCTCAGTCTCTGGTACCCCACAAACTCCCTTCACCTCGTACTCACTGGCCATCTTTACATAACACCCCCGGCTTTTAGATCCTCATTCTCCTTTCCGCGGCAAACCTGGTCGGCATCATTTCATGCAGTTCTGCCCTATCGCTGCAGAGCAAGGAGGAAGGAATTTGTTTTCCTGCAGCTGCATAATTCCCTCACTTCATTTACAGAGGGTGAAAAGAAGAAAACTCACTCCTGCGCTACCTCTGCTGGGCATGGGGAGCACAGTGAAGGCAAGGAAGTGGAATTAGATTGCGGATGTCAGGAGCTATGAAAAATGTAATGGACTTTAATATTCTCCTGCTGTTATTGCTGAGAGCGTCTCTCACCTGCATTCACAGAAAGCGAAGTGCCTTTTACTGAACCCAGCAGCCACTGAGCTGAAAAGATTGCCCTGCCTCCTGTATTTATTTTAAAACTGTACTATGATGTGCAGCCTAATAATACACGTACTTTCCCTCCAAACTCTCATTTAATCTAAGCTCTCAGCCTTTACAGTTAACTCCTACATCATGCTCCTCTAAACTTTAACCCCACACGTTGTGCTACTTACACCTTACAAGTGACTTCTACATTTCGAGTTACAACAACAGCCCCTACCTTCTGCGATACCTAATGCGACTGGTGCTGAGCCAACCACTTGGATGCTGCCCTGAAGACGTAAAACATTAAGCACACATCTCTCCATAGCTCACGTTCCCGTGGGCTTGTGTTTCAAGGTAAGTGGTTTGCATAAGATCCCTCAGAGACCTGCATTTAGTTTATTCAGTAGCATAAACAACCTGCTGCTTTTGTGCTTCTCCCTACAGAGCAAAGAAAAGCCCATTTTATACATTAAAATTGAACGTAGTGTTGCTGAAAGGTTTGTGATGACTTTTTCTGGAGCTTAGAGTATTTTACCTAGTTCCGGGAGGGGTCTTGCAGGGCATAAGCAGTTTCTCCCCATACATGTCCCCCTTCTTTTAAGACCTTGTGTCCGGGAGCGAGGTGAGGTCATCAGCCCTCAGCTCTGCCTGTCTCTCTGCCCAAACTACCCAAGACTGGGGGAGTTCGTGACAAGGGTAGAATCAGTTTTCTTCATGGGATTGTTTTAATTTCATCTCGATACAACGATTCCCACTGCTCAGAAAGCAGCTCTGGGAGGTGAACCTGGCTTTCCGCGTCCAAATTAGCATAACCCTGGGAAGCAAAGGGTGTAAGTGCTGACTCCTGCTGTTTCAGTAGGAGTCACTATGTGTCGCTCCCTGCCAGACACCAACGAGGCGGGCTGCTACCGGGCACCTCAGCTTCCAGAACCGCTGCGGAGAGCAGCAGAGGGCCCTGATAGGGAGCCGGGGGAACCTGGCAGCACGCAGCGATGGCTCTCCCCAGGGCACGGGGGCTGGGAGAGCGAAACCAAGGCTGGTATCAGACCTAGTTTAGTTCCTGGATGATTATACGTGGGATTGGGGCAGGAGAGACACGAATTTCACCCTTTACCTTTGTCAGGTCGGTGCTAGTAAGGCACAAAGAGATGTGGTGGAAGATAAATGAACAGCTCCCCCAGACCAGGATTTGAGCAATCAGGAAATATAATCCGAGCTGGAAAGTGCCCGAACATCTGCTGGGTTATTAATAAATTGTATGCAATCTGTTCGGGATGAACCTCGGGATGGAGGTGAACCATCTGCTCCCGAGTGGTAGCTCTAGTGGTGTCTGGGGAATGAACTTAGCAAATGACAGGCAGTGGGACCGGCCGGCTGGGCTCCTGGTCTCTGCATGGCTTTTCCAGGGTAAGACAACATGGGGGTTGCCCTCTACCCCCACAGGATCCTGCATGGATGCGCAGAGAACTGGGACTCAGGCCGAGTGTGGGCATCACCCGTCCAGCCTCGCAAACTTGGACAGCCCCCCAGGGAACTTTCCTTCTCCTTGGCGATCCTTTCCAGAAATTAAAGATCCTGGGGCAGGGAGATCCCAGTGCCCAGGGGCTGCCTTCTGTCCCTACCCCCGGGCGGGGAAGCAGGTCTCTCTTGCCTCTCTTGTCGGTCAGCACCAATTGCTGACCATAAATACTGTTCTCCACATTTTATCCTCCACTTTTTTTTCTAACGGTGCCTGATGTGTTTTGTCGGAGCAGCTGGTGAAGGTTTCCAGCCGAGCTCCTCCCAATGCTGGGCAGTCGAAGGGGCGGGCTGCCTGCGGGGCTCCGAGGCTAACCTTCAGCCCACCGCCGGGTCTCGGTGCGTGCTATCCCCCGGGAAAGCGGGGACTTGTGGGGGGCTGCGAATGCCTAGATGTCAGATACATTAATTGAGGAAGGGGGCGTGGAGGGCTTATCACACTGTTATCCAGATGCAAAGAGGTTGAAGTTTAGTGGGGGGATTGTTGGAATTAGAAAAAAGATTCAGTTAGTCAGGTATGTACTTATTGTCTGAGAACAGGATGACCATCCTTGAAACTGTCATAAATGATTAGTAGAGGAACTCCTAACCGGGAGTTGACTGTCCTTGAAGAAGGAATGTTCTAGGAGAAACATAAACCATATGTGTACTTAATCATCGGGTTATGTGTAATTCTGAGTAGTCAGCTAAAGACTAATTAACTGTGTCCCTTATGCGAACTATCTTCATTTTAATACTAAAAACCACACCCACAGGGCAGGAGCCCCAGGGAATGTTCTAGGAGAAACATAAACCATATGTGTACTTAATCATCGGGTTATGTGTAATTCTGAGTAGTCAGCTAAAGACTAATTAACTGTGTCCCTTATCTTCATTTTAATACTAAAAACCACACCCACAGGGCAGGAGCCCCAGGCGTGGGTGAAGACCCTTCCTCGTAGAGCATGCA
>NW_010430175.1:17851-18865 GCF_000710305.1 Buceros rhinoceros silvestris
TGAGAATTACGTAATCATGTGCAAATTTTTAACAGTATTGGTGGGAGGTTCTTAGAAACCTGTTAACTGATCCGAATGTGTATAAAAGAAACTCTGGAAAGCATCGAGGTGTGCTAGGCTTGTGGTGAATGACCGACTAGCACTTGACACTGCACAATCTCAAATAAATATCTCAGTTCTGTGTGTTACGACTGGTCAGTACACACCAGGTGAAAGAACCCAGTTTTAGGGACAACGTGAGCTCTCATCGCAGGGTGAATAGCTACAATGTTTGTCACTGGAGGCTGTTGCTCTGGGAAGACCTTGTTCAGGCATTTTAATACTTAAAGGGAGCCTGTAAGAAAGATGGGGATAGTCTATTCAGCAGGGCCTGTTGCAACAGGACAAGGGGTGATAGGTTTAATCTAAAAGACTAGATATAAGGAAAAAAGATTTTATGGTCAGTGGTAAGACGCTGGTCCAGGTTGCCCAGAGAACTGGGAGCAGCCCCATCCCTGGAACCATTCCAGGTCAGGCTGGACCTTGGGGCACTGAGCAATCTGCTCTGGTTGCAGATGTCCCTGCTCCCTGCAGGGGGTTGGACTGGGGGAGCTTTAAAGTCCCTTCCAACCTAACCCATTCTGTGATTCTATGATTCTTCGGAATCTCAGCCTGACCGTGGTCGGTGGGGTCTGTATTAGCAGACGTCCTTTCCGTTAGAGGCAGAACCCAGGACCGGGCAGCCCACGAGCACCTTAAAACACTTACCAAGTGAGAACACCCAGGCTCCCTTTAACCCCACTCGGAGGAACCTCAGCCTAAATAAAGGCTGGTTGAGGATGAAACCCACAGTGACAGGACAAAGAAGAGAAGAAAGGCAAGACGCGTCGCTGCTGCCCCGGCGGGGTCGCTGGCTCTGTACAGCCCTGCCCCACTGGTGGCTCAAAGCGGGCAATGTCGCCGCTTCCCCCTTCTAGGGGAACGACTGAGAGCGCGGACGCGCCCAGGACAACACCACTGGCTCCCGGGGGGAAG
>NW_010430176.1:0-438 GCF_000710305.1 Buceros rhinoceros silvestris
GGGTGGAGGCTGCAGCTTTTAGGGTGGATGCTTCAGCCGAGGCAGTACTACCGGCCGCACGATGGCATCGTCTGCTGCAGCAAGAGCTCAGGAAACTCCTCAGGAGCCTTCTCAGGGGGCAGAGCACGGTGTCAGCTCCTTCGGGCCAGGGGGACCGCCAGCGGGACCCTTTCCAAGAGCAGGAGAGGCCGCTCGTCCCTTCCTCACGGCCCCTGACACCTCCGGGCTGGGGGGCCAGCGAGGCGCCCTGGCCGCAGGTCAGGAGTGGGGGTGTTAGGGGTGGGTTTGTTCTTTATCGGCCATCCGGTGAGCGTCCTGGGGAAGTGGCACATCCTCTGCTGAGGGGGGTCTTTCCTACCAGCGGATGCCTGTGGGTGGTAGCCAGGGGGCTCCCGGGGCCGGCTGCCGGCATGCCCTGCCGCACTCCCGCAGACACGC
>NW_010430176.1:576-2767 GCF_000710305.1 Buceros rhinoceros silvestris
GGGTGGTAGCCAGGGGTCTCCCGGGGCCGGCTGCAGCACTGCCCTGCAGCCCTCCCGCAGACAGCCGTCACTCCAGCACTTGCCACTGCTCCACCATCCCCTGTCACAGCTCGGGGGAGGGGGCTCAGGGGGTCTTGCTCCCTGCAGTCCGGGTGGGGTTGGGTGAACCTGCCGTTCTCTGGCAGCGTGGGCTGGGGCTGGATGCGGAGGACGCCGGAGGGGAGGTCTCTGGGCTGTGGTCCAGCTCGGTGAGAAGGGGCACAGGCACGTCAGCTCTTGCAGCAGCTGGTTCGTTCTGCGTTGTCGCACAGCGCTGAGCAGGACTGCCTTCCCCCGGCTTTGAGATCAGCTCTGTTCTGGGCGCAATTTGTTCCCCAGAGAGTATTTTGCATCCCAGACGTGCCTCCTCTCTGCTTTCTTCGACTCTCCCTGCTGCCTCCTCGGGTTGATAGGAGGAGTCATGGCCCGGGGCAGGAGTCTCCATTCTCCCTACCCCCAGAACCCCCTTTTTAATTCTCCCCAGCCAACACCAAGATGCCAATGGTCAGCACCTGTAGCCTGTTGCTCTGTCCGGAGCTGCAGTCACCCTACGAACAGCCCCCACAGCCACCCCAGCTGCTCCCCAAGGAGCTCTTCCACCGGCTGGCGGGGCAGGCGTGCTGCTCCTGGGAGGAACGGCTGGGTAAGGCAAAGGCGCTTTTCCTGGGACCACGCTGGTGAGGGAGCAGGTCACTAGCGGGGTTTAGCTGAAACCAGTGGGGACGTGGAGGGTCTGGGCAAAGGCAGAGGAGACGGAGACACCAGGAGGTGGGAGAGTCCCCAGGGGTCTGGTGACTCCCTGGTCCCTCAGGCGAGCCAGCAAAGCTTGAAAAGGGTTAAGAGTCGGGGCAGAGAACCTGTGTCTGGGCTGGCTAAGGCAGAGGAGAAGGAGACACCAGGAGGTGGGAGAGTCCCCAGGGGTCTGGTGACTCCCTGGTCCCTCAGGCGAGCCAGCAAAGCTTGAAAAGGGTTAAGAGTCGGGGCAGAGAACCTGTGTCTGGGCTGGCTTCCCTGCCCAGCCCCTCGGTCTTCATTGTGCTGGTTCATGTAAAGGCTCGTCAGGAGCTGGAAGCCCCGTGGGCTCCCGGGGCTGTTTGCTGCCGCTGGCCCGTGTCCCTGGAGACAGAGCTCGGCGTGTGGCTGAGGGTCCGCAGAGAGAGCTGCAGGACACACCGGGCAACAGCTCCGCTCTGGAGGGCTGTGATGTCCTGTTTCTGAAGAGGGCTGTGACGGCTGGTGGGACAGGAGGGCTCCGCTCAGCCCGGGGCTGCCAGCAGCCACGTCTAGCGGGCCATAGCAGTGCACGTGGCAGCTCCTCCTGCCCTTCGGGGCTGGCCCTCAGGTGCCACCAGCTCCCATGGAGACACTCTTGGGGGTCAGCCCCAGCGGCACTGCTGGAGAGAGGATTTCTGGGTCTCTCCTTCACCCATCATCATCATCATCATCATCATCATCGTGGCTTAACGATAAGCTCATGTCAAACTGGTCCTGCAGAGGCTGTTGTAAGGCACAGAGCCTCCTCCTGCCCTGAGGAGACAGGAGGAGGTGAGCCTTTCCGAGAAGGCAACAAGCAGAGCTGCTTCTGGCACGCTCCTCTCTTGGAGAGCGGCAGCATTCGTGTGCCAACCTGTTGGCTGGGAGGTGGGGACGTGGCGAGGTGGTGACTGCGCTGGCCCACGCATGCCTGGAAGACTCGGTCTGCATCTCCCTCAGCAAAGGGCTGGGGCCGGGGCTCGGCCATTCCTGCCAGCAGAAGGACCCCCCAGCACAGGGGCGTTGCTGGCACAGGCACTTCTGCTCCTGCTGCCATGGGAGGGAGTGATGGGGGGAGTAACTGGAGCTTCTGCGAAGAGGCCCATGCCTCATCCTCTTCCGCAGCCGGGGCAGCAGGCGCTAGCCTGGCCCCGGGCTCTGGCAGAGGTGGAATAGCAGAGCCGTGGCTCTTTTCCTGCTCCCCACCTTCTGCCTGTTCTGACAGTGGCCCTCTTCCAGGGTGCGAAGGAGGGGAGACCCCGCTGTACCGCCCTGGGGTGAGGCAGAGCACAGCCATGCCGGCGCCCAGGGAGGGGCTGGCAGCAGCTCCTGCAGCGCACGGAGGTGTCTGTCGTGTCCATCCCAACCAGCTCTGCTGCCGTCCACCCGCCGGGAATCG
>NW_010430176.1:2914-3218 GCF_000710305.1 Buceros rhinoceros silvestris
CCCCCCGCCTGCTCCGTGGAAATGTTGTCCTTGGGGTCTGCAGCTACGCGGGGGGTTGCAACGCCAGGGCCTCTCTGCAGCTCCGTGAACACTGACAGCAGGACCCAACGTGCTCAGACAAGCCTGTCCTGGCAGAGGCCCAGCATGCTCCTTCCCCTCGCCTGCAAAGCTGCCCCGATGTCCTCTGTGCCACCCAGGCACATCTCCCCTGCAGAGCCTTCCCCGTCCCCAGAGCCAGGGAAGACCCTGGCGCCGGTGGCCGCGTTGCTCTGCGGGGGACGCGTGACTCTCCTCCAGGTAGGAA
>NW_010430176.1:3772-4662 GCF_000710305.1 Buceros rhinoceros silvestris
CCTGCAGCCTGGCCGGCTCGGTGCGGAAAGACACAGCGCATCAGTGTCCCACCCTGTTTGCCCCAACTGGTCCCTGTTCTCAAGGAAGGAGGAAGCCATTGTGTTCAGAGAAGTGAAAGCTTGTGACGTTCTTCACTATTTTTGAAACATTTTCTAAGTAAAGCAGCTCCTTAAAAACACAAGCCCCACACTGGTCGATACTTCCCAAATGAGAGTTGTTCCGTCTGCTGTGGAGACGCCGGCTGCAGACACCCCAGACATCTGCTCCTCATTTCCTGCTTTCCTTTAATATGAGAAAATTGGAGGTCGTGCAGTGCCAAAGAGATTTGCTGGATCCCCTGTCGCTCCGTTCTCTCCCTTATTACAGTAACGCCTCGAGAGCCCTGCACCGAACGTAGGCTGGGGGCGTCTCCAAAATGAGAGGCCACCCTTGGCGCTGGGGAACCATCTCCTGTCTGGCACCGGCTGCCTTGGCCAGGAGACAGGAGGTTGCTGGGTTGGTCCTGTGCTGCTCTGGGCCGTTCCACCCCGTGGCAGGTCTTTGGAAAAACCATCTGGGTTTCTCCAGATTGGAGTTTGGGAATCTGGTCTCACATGCTGGGCAGTAGCTGCACACGATGGCTTCCCCTGCAGAAGGTGCACCGGCAGTGTCCCACGTCCCGGCTCACAGGGTGCTGCAGCAGTGTGCTCCGGGGGAGAAGCTGCGGGAGCCCGGTTCTGATGAGCGTGCGAGCTCTGCCCCAGCGATGGTGCTTGAGCTGACTCGAGTCTGACGCTCCCGGGTTGCAGTAAAGGGGGATTGATGCAGAGCGGTGGCTGAGCTGCCAGCCCTGCTGAGGAGAGGTGTGTGGAGGGCAAGGATGAGCTGCCACGAGACAGCTCGGAGCTGG
>NW_010430176.1:4749-5907 GCF_000710305.1 Buceros rhinoceros silvestris
CAGCAGCCACACTGGCTGGGTCTCCCCCAGATCTGCGTTCCTGCTGCCTCTTTCAGCAAGCCCCTGTGACAGAGATCATGGACAGCAAAGGACACTCTTAACACCGGCTCTCGGGGGGGCAGGGGTCCCCTGCTCCTGGAGGACCTTGGGAGCCCCCAAAGAGACCATCAGTGTTCTCATCTCAGCTCTGGCATCGCTTTCTTCCAGGTCACATACAGCCTCTTGCGTCTCACCGACTTTTCCTTTTTCTCCAGCCACCACCTGATTTCCAGGAAGACAAACCTCTGTAACAATGAGCACACCGTCCCTCCTGCACGAGGAGCCAAAAATAGCCAAGGAGCACAAACTTCCTGCATGGAAACTCCCCGAAGGATGTTCTGGGGCTGTTTCCTTTTTTTTTCCCTCAGGACAGAGCCCTCGTTCTCTTTGCATGTCACGTATTGCCTTTGCAGGGCCCAGTTGCCTTTTGCCTTCTAGAGCAATTCTCCCGGCATTAGCCACACGTTCCTCCCACCCGCGGGGACCTTGACCCCGTGCGCGGCTCCAGCACCTGCCTGCCATCAGCCCTGGCAAAGCTGCGGTGGGTGGGTGGGATCCCCCGGAGCTGCTCTCTCAAGGGGAAGACGGGATCTGGCCCTTTGGCCCGCGGTATCTGTGGTGTGGAGCAACAAGCCGAGCTCCTGGCTGAAGGTTGCCGGTGAGCTGCCAAAGGTTAGGGGTATGGCATCAGCTGAGGCCTCCGAGCGTGCCTCGGGCTGTCACCAGCGCCCAGCCCACAGCAGAGCTTGTCTGCCTCTCTGCAGCAGAGCCAGCGTTAGGGTAGCGGGACGCCCATCCTGGTGTGAAGCTGTCCTTGGAGCAGAGCAGGAACTGGAGCCAGAGAGCCCAGACTCCAGCCTGGACACCAGCTGTCTGGCAGGGGCCACTGAGCCCTGTCACGGGTGCAGAGGACCAGACCTGGAGCTGTGACAGACGGCCCAGAGGCTCCAGCCCCAGCCCCAGTGGTGCCCTGGGCACGGTCCCTCTGCCCGCACTCGGCGGCAGGTCACACACCTGTATGTGCTCAGGGTTTTTTCTTGTTCGTGTTTTCCCTCTGTCTGGGTTTCGGATCAGCCTGACATCCTTCCTCATTTGTCCTGCCGTTATAGTTACGTGGGG
>NW_010430176.1:5994-6211 GCF_000710305.1 Buceros rhinoceros silvestris
TTTACTGCCATTATAGTTACGTGGGGGAAACCCCAACCCTCCCCCTCATGCCTTCTGCTTCTCTTCGGTGCTACAGCTCTGTTCCGAGAGCCTCTGGGTGCTAAGGTGGCCTCAGGAAGCTCCTTCCAGCCCCCCCAGTGAAGAACAGGGAAGGGCTGTGGCGAGCTGCCCCAGCCCACCGTCTTCACTGGGAGGATGTGACATTCATGGCGGGCGT
>NW_010430176.1:6360-6789 GCF_000710305.1 Buceros rhinoceros silvestris
TCTTCCTCCCTGGTCTCGGTCGGCTTGGTTTCATTTCCCCTCGTTTTCTTAGCACAGCCTGTGTTCCCGGGTTCCCAGTTACTCTCTCTGGTTCCGCTCTTCATTTCCTTGAAAGCCGGGTGTCCCTGGCTCGCAGGGTGACAGCTCCGCTGCTTGGTGCATGGACCGAGGCTGTCCTGCTCTACCTGCCCTCATCCACATCACAGGTCAGTCCGCAGTCCCAGAGAATCCGGGACAAGAATCCCAGAAACTAAAGCGAAACTAAATCAGATCCAGGCAACAGCGGTTGCCTGGACAATTTGGATCAAAACGAAAGAAGGTAAAGTCAGCTGAGGCCCAGAGAAGTCCCGAGATGCCCCACTGCCGCATCACGCAGCGCCTCTGGTTTATCACTAGATACAGCACAAGTGTCTCCCGGGCTACAGCAGC
>NW_010430176.1:6918-7402 GCF_000710305.1 Buceros rhinoceros silvestris
CAAGTGTCTCCCGGGCTACAGCAGCTCCTGGGGCTTCTCAGCAGTGCAGGAGCTGGAGGAGGTGCGGGCAGCGGCTGGCACTGGTGTGCTGGAGGAGCAGATGTGTGGTGGGACGGAAGGGCGCCTTGGGCTGGTGCTGCCATTGTTCTGCCAGCTGCAGCCACCGCTCCCATCAGAGCTGACTGCTGTGCCTCGGTGTCCAGCAGGGCTTGCCGGTGGCTGTCGGCCCTCGAAGGTTTGCGGGGCCCCCGGAGCAGCGCTGAGGCTGCAGCTGCCCTCCACGCTGCTGCTGCGGGATTCCCTCGGGCAGCTGCCACCTCTGAATCCAGCTGCGGAGCTGGCCGGGAGCAAAGGGAGGTCTCCGAGAGTGTCCTGGAGACACCTCCCCTCCCACCAGGTAAACCACCGCCAGCCCAGGCTGCACCGGGTCACCCTGCCAGAGCTGCCTGGGGCAGCTCACGCCTCTGCCCAGCAAACGACTCGC
>NW_010430176.1:7697-8226 GCF_000710305.1 Buceros rhinoceros silvestris
CTTCCGATCTCGCCTGGCGCAACATGTTCTGTGCTGGCTGGATCAAACAGGTTCTTTAAAGGTCTTTATTTTTCTTTTATTGTTTCCTTGAAAAAAGGTTTTACTTTCTGTGACTATATAAACACAGGCTGAAATTACAGGCTGGGGATTTCTCCAAATGTTTTAAAAGCGCCTCATATGGGAACTGGGGATTTTCACTCTTTTGGAATAAAATCCTAAGTGGAACTGCTGGAATTCCCCGCAGCACAGAGAAGCCGGGTTTTCACAGCCCTGGGAAAACTCGGGAGAAAAAAGATTTCAGGGCAGCTGCTCTGTCTCTTGATCTTATCTTCATCCTTCAGTGGAGGGAGCTGGCAGGGGAAAAGGGTCCTGCCTTCTGCTGGGATCCGAGATGAAAGCCGAGGTGCAGGATGTGACCGCCGGGTCGGTATGTCCGCTTGGGACCTGGCTTTGTTCTGGTGCCGGGAGCCGCCCGGCCAGCTTGGTGGCTTGTAGATCTGCGGGGCCCGCAGTCCTGCCTCTGCCCGCC
>NW_010430176.1:8340-8732 GCF_000710305.1 Buceros rhinoceros silvestris
CCCCGCGGCCCGGCCTCTGCCCGCCGGGGCTGTGGTGACAGGCACACGCTGCAGCGACATGCCCAGGGGACAGGGAGCTGCCTGGGGAGGCCACCGGCGCGCTGCTCCCGCCTCGCTTTGGTGATGCTCCCCAGAGGAAGCGTCACCTGGTGATGAGCTCACCCCTGAACTTGTCGCCCTGGTTAGCAAGTCCCAAGGGGAAGGGAATAGCTGCTCTTCATTCGGGGTGAGCTCATCAGCTTCCTGAGCGGGCTGGAGGTGGGGAGAGCCTCGCAAGGCTGAGGACGGCGAGCCAGGCTGGCCCAGAGCCACATCGCTGTGAGAGGCGGAGGGAGCAGTGGGCTGCTGGGAGCCCCTGCCCGGACAGTCCTGCAGGGAGGCTGGGGCTGCGC
>NW_010430176.1:8960-9260 GCF_000710305.1 Buceros rhinoceros silvestris
CCTCCGCCTCCTGTCGTCACCCCGAGCCGGGTGCGGGGGAGCGGAATAACAGCTGAAACCCCGTCTCGGGGCTCCGCAGTCCTGGAACGAGCTGTGTCGCTCCGGAGGATGCAGTAAGCAGTCGCAGCAGGAGATACCGCACACCGTCATCCGCTGCGCGCCCATCCTGCTGCCCACCACGGCAACATGAAGGCTCTTCCTCTCCACGTCCTCTTCGTGCTGAGGGTCTTGTGCCTGGTGGCCCTGGCGGCAGGTGAGCCACAGCTCCGCTTGCCCGCCCCGGGCTGCCGGGGAACAGCG
>NW_010430176.1:9949-12012 GCF_000710305.1 Buceros rhinoceros silvestris
CTCTGCACGCTGCGGGGTGGTGCTGAGCAGGGCCGGAGGACAGGGAGGAGGTGGGCACACCTCTCCCTGGGCTGCTCTCGGTTCAGGTCTCCTCCGGCACAGATCTGCCCAGGGCAGGGACAAGGCCCGCTGTGCTGCTGGGCTCCCAGGCAGCGTCTCAGCAGCGCGGGCAAAACCGGACTTTGCCCAGGACAAAGGCATGATCCATCCCACCATGGGAAGGGAGAGGGCACAGAGCCCTGGTGCCCCGCTGCCGCCACACGGGAGGAGTGCAGACAGCAAGAGCAGCTGGGGATGGAGCTTCTTCCCTCCTTGCTCCTCCGGGCAGGTTCTCCAGGGCAGAGTAAAGCAGACATTGAGATGCCGACCCTGCCTGGCAACCCGCTGCCTGCGTCGGCACTGCCTGCAGCCCAGCATCCATCGCCTCCAAAGTGACGAACTCAGGCTGGCTCTGCCGCAAGAAGGGCTGGTGGTGCTCCCTGGCCAGGGTCTCCTGAGGAATTGTGCTGAAAAGCGGGTACCAAGGGCTCCTGGCAGAGGTGCCTCGGAGGAGCAGAGGTCCCCAGTGGACAAACACCCGCATCCCAGGTGTCCTTCAGGCCACTTTGGCAATGATTCAGGTGCCACTCAGAGAGTTGGGGTTGTGTCCCCAGGAGGAGAGGGACCACCGGGGCTGGCTGCATGCTCCCCATGACGCTGCTCTCTCCTTGGAAGGTGCTTTCTAAGATCTTCCTCTCTGGGAAGAAGACACCAGGAGTTCAGCTAATTGCAAACCATTAGTTTGTGATGCAAATAACTGGAAAACCAGTTAAGGTCACCAGAGAGCCTTTAGGAGCCACCCCTGCCCACTCCCTGCCATGCACCTCCCGACAGTCCTCGGGGACGGACCGGGCTCTCTCATTGCTGTGCCGGTTTTGTTGAGCAGTGCTGCTGAGAGTGGAGGACACCAGTGGCCTGACCTCTGGCTAAGGAGAGTTAATGGGGAAGTCGGTCACCCCTGACCCTCAGGTGCCACAGAAGCCATTGTTGTGTGAGCAGGGTTTTGCTCTAAGGCTACAGGGACCGAGTGACTGAAATGTCCTTCTGCAGCGGGGCCACCAGAGCGGTTGCCTGGGACCTCGTTGCACCCGTGGCTTTCCCCACAAAGGGATCCAGAGGTGCTTCCGTAGCGGTGCTCATTCTTCACCCGCTGGCTGCATCCTTCCCAGCGGAACTGCATCAAATCCATTTTGGAATCCAAGACAGGATTTTTCAGAGACTGCCTGCTCTAAACCAGAGTCCAGCTTCTCTCGTCGCAGGGGGCCTCAGATGAATCAGGGCTTGGTTTTGCAACACTCGCCCCCGGGACGTCAGGAACAAATCACTGGGCCACGTTGTGCAACCTCCCCTCGCTTGGCCAACGCCTGTTGGAGGCTGGTGCGGGACCGACACGCCACCGTTTTGCAACACTCGCCCCCGGGACGTCAGGAACAAATCACTGGGCCACGTTGTGCAACCTCCCCTCGCTTGGCCAACGCCTGTTGGAGGCTGGTGCGGGACCTAATGGCCCCCAGAGGTGTGACTTGCTCTGCCCCTTGAGGGGGTCAGATGGGGATTTATTTTTACACTTGGCAAAATGAAAACCAGATTTCCAGTGGAGATGGGAAAGAGATGTTTGGTGAGAAACTGCGCTGTGAGGCTGGGCTGCTCAGATGCCTGCGGGAGCAATGTCCCCCATACCAGAAGGTTCTGTCTCCGAACCCTCTCTCCGAGTCCCAGTGGACTCAGTCTCCAGCACAGGGAACTCCAGCTCAGAGAGCACACAGCAGCAACGGCCAGGCAGGCTGGAGAACCCCCGCAGGGGGAAGAGGTACGACTGGTCCAGACCTGGAGAGGACGAGCGTCCTGCCCTCCCCTCTGCACTGCGAGCCTCGTGGTGACAGAGGTCTTTGGGGGATTGTCGCGGTTTGAGAAGGGGGGCATTTTCCCCCGTACCGAAAGGATGCGACGGACTGGTTTTGGCTGGGAATCCTGCCCAGAAGGCCAGCCAGAGCTTCGACCTTGAGAAATACAGATTGTTTATA
>NW_010430177.1:0-14232 GCF_000710305.1 Buceros rhinoceros silvestris
ATCCCTGAGGCTTTTCCCCTCCGGGCGTCCCCAGTTGGCGCCGCTGCCGGCGGCTGAGGGGGTTGCGGGGGGACGGCGGCGTTGCGGGAGCCGCGTGTTTCCTCGCCAGGTGGGGGTGAGGCCCCTCACAACGTCCTGCGCTGCCTCAGGAGCGCCTCGGCAGAGGCGAGAGACGAGCGTTGCCGGCCTGGGCCTGCGGCTCCGCGCTGGTTCACCTTTGGTTGGTAGGTCGGGGAGGACGGATCCGCCGCCAAGTCAGACGTGTTGAAGCACCGTTGAGGTCGATAGGACAGGCTTGCCGTGTCCCCGCGTCACTGCAAGCTGGGGTCAGGGGCTCGCCCCCTCCCTTGGAAGTGCCGAGGAGCCGGTGGCTCCGGGAGCAGCGCGGCGGCAGCAGAGCCGGTGCCCTGCAGGTGCTGCGCTGATGCGCTGGTGTACCTGGTCAGTCAGCGGCCAGCACAAAGGGCGCAGAGCACGGCACGTTTTCAGAGAGGAGCATAAGCTATTGTTATCTTGGTGGATGAAACTTCAGGCGACTTTGGTATTTGTCAGAGTAGTCAGGAGAACAACCCATCCCACTTTTCAGATCACTTTCCTTCTGTTGCTGCATGGGTATTTCTTCATCATGTGACGCGATAGGGGAGGAAATAAAAGACCTAACGCTGTTAATTGAGTTTTTTTGGACTGGGTTACAGATTGGAAGTTATCAGACATCACCTTGTGATGTGTTCGAGGAAAGAACAGTAGCGTGGAAGAGACAACTAAAACTTATCAGTCATCATACTGCATCTTAAGCATTGTATAATGAAGTCTTTTAGGATTGTGTACTTTCTCTTTTTTAATCTTAATGATGTAATATCTGCTAAAAATTGGTATACCTGCTCAAAACAACAGCTGGTGTTTGTGCGTGTGTAATTGTCAGTTCCACACACCATGCCTTTCGTTTCCAAAAGTGGATCATCTCTGTTACCAGTTCAGTGTGATTTGAGGAGTTGTCAATACTCTTTTTCTCTCTTTGTTAGCCCAAGTAATGCCAATTGCTCTTACAGACTTTCTGAACGATCAACTCACTGACTGATCGTTCTTATGGCCTTCGGTATGAAGAGTCTCTGCCTGAGTTAGGGAGAAGAGGCTCTACAGCAGGAACAGCTAAGTGTTACAGGAGTTGGGGAGGTGAGCATGAGGAGGTAGCAAATTAACTTTTATATACTAACAGTGGACGTCAAATAATTTGTAGAACTGTAAGTAGTTAGGATAGGTGTTTATTTTTTTTTAGCAGTGACTTTTTTTGTTAATGATGTAAAAGTGCAAAACTCATCTATTTGTTGGTGGACTCTAATTAGAGTCATCTACAAAGAAAATAGAAGTACTGCCTCCTGTCCAGCGGGAAGGGGTAAGGTACTTTGTTACAAAGTGGAATAAGGCTTGGCAAAGGGAGGCTTGTATAAAGTTCCATACAAAGAACAAGCATTTTCTGTGAAAATGACATGTATTCCCTGTCCTACCCACAGGCTTTTGGTTAATGCCAATCTCCGTAGAAGTCACTGATCTTCTTTAAGACTGAGCAAAAATGGTCCTCAACTTCCATAAAATTGCACTGTTTTTTGTTTTTAGCCATCTCAGGGTCTGGCAGTAGCACTTGGGAATTGTGCAGATTTTGTGCATGCACTTTTGGGTCAGTTAAATTAAATTATTTGCATTATTTAAAACTGACTGTTCACAAACCTGTTTTTAAGTTAATTATGAATCTTTTAAATGTACCAGTTTGGTCAAAAGATGTATTAAATCTCACTGTGATTTGTTTTTTTTTTTTTTCTCCCCCTTTTTTTTCTTGTCAGTTCGTAAAGCCTGGTGAGGACAGTGCTGATTATCCTGAGTTGGCTAAGGAGGCAGGTAATTTAATAATAAAGAAAGCATTTAGTTTGATTGCTGACACTGAAGTCTTACAGTTAGTCTTTATATTACACATATGAAGGAACGGCTACTGTTTGGTAAATAGATACATAAAAAAAAGCAAGTCTAAACCTGATAAAAAAGAACACTTTCACAAAGGCCGTAACTGACCTGTTTAGCTGACTGCCTTCCAGTACCGAAGTCAGAAGGACAGCTTAAAATTGAATTGGACTCCTAAATAATTTCTTACCTCCCTGTATTATCCAAACATACTTTCATCGAGACAGACAACCTTTGTGCATGAACTTGGAACTGATCACCTGAAATTCTCTGATAAAAGAGCTTCTTCAGAACTCAAAATAATGCAAAATTGTCCTTATGAGCAGTAAGATGCAAGACTATATTAACCACTCACATCATATGAGAAGGAGGCTTTGCAGCGCTCTCTTTTTCTTGTTTGTGAATGCATGAATCATAGGTACTACGGGTTTGTTTGTTATGGTTGTGAGAGCTGCCTTTTCTGGTTTTGTTCCTTCAGCTTTTAAACTGTTTCCCAACTTTCAAACATTTTTTAGGCCTGAATGCGTTGGCTGATGCTGGGATTCCTTACTCGGAGGTGAAGCAGGCATTTGTGGGTTATGTTTATGGTAAGTAATATCATTTGATTGGGATGTGACATTTGCAGACATCTGTGTGGATAAGTTTTTCCACACCTGTGCAGATAAAGTATGGGGAAACCCCCTAAGTTTCACGTCATAATATTTAATCATGTCAGTTTGTAGAGCTGTCTCAAACTTTTAAAAAATAATTCTTTTTAGTGATCACAGATTTATGTCTGTTTATTTGTGGAGCTTAAGAATTCTAGTCATGGGTATGGAAAAACTTCCATAAAATGGAGTCTTGCAGATATGTCTTATAGAGGTAGCTCTTGCAACCAGATCAGGTGATATATTTATTCAAGTGGTGCAAACTTACCTGTTATAATCTTTACAGCGATAGACTTGAAAATGCTTTCATTCTTTGTGTGTTGCTGTGTGTACACTAGAATGGGTATGCGTGTTTATCCATTGCTCTTGAGTTGAAGATTCTTGCTAGAGGTATTTTGGGGATCAAATATGTACTGCGTCCTTGCACTTTCTGTCCAACAGCACATAGGAGATAACCCGCTTGGACTCAGCTCCAAGCGATAGATGAGCTCTACTCTGAGAGGTTCGTAACTATTTCAATCCTGTGGACATACATAGAAATATAACCATGTTTAGTGGGCTGTATAAGATTATTGAGAGTACATGCATTGCTGCGGCAGAGTAATGCTTCACAGCTGATGTACTGAGTGGAGTTGTTCATATGCCAGCACAGAGCTGCTCTGCCTTCATTACCAGCAGGACATTGTTGTGGTTTAACCCCAACCAGCAACTGAGCCCCACATAGCTGCTTACTCACTCCCCCCACAGTGGGACGGGGGAGAGAATCGGAAGGGTGAAAGTAAGAAAACTTGTGAGTTGAGATAAAGACAGTTTAATAGGTAAAGCAAAAGCCATGCACACAATCAAAGAAAACCAGGAATTTATTCACCACTTCCCATCAGCAGGCAGGTGGTCAGCCATCTCCAGGAGGTCAGGGCTCTGTCACACGTAACAGTTACTTGGGAAGACAAATGCCATCACTCCAATTGTCCCTCCTTTTCTTCTTCCCGCAGCTTTACATGCTGAGTATGACATCGTGTGGTGTGGAATATCCCTTTGGTCAGTTGTGGTCAGGTGTCCCAGCTGTGTCCCCTCCCAACTTCTTGTGCCCCCCCAGCCTACTCGCAGAGGAGGTGAGAAGCAGAAAGGGCCTTGACTCTGTGTAAGCTCTGCTCAGCAGTAATGAAAACACCCCTGTATTATCAAAAATCCAAAACATAGCCCCATGCCAGCTACTGTGAGGAAAACTTACTCTGTCCCAGCTAAGACCAGCACATTCTCCACCCCTTATTCTATACCGTTTACATCATCCTTGGGTCCCGCACTATCCAATACATCCTCATTAACCCTGACCCACACTTGCCATCCTTTGATATAATACACAGATTTCATTCCCTTAGTCACAGTAATACGTCCACAAAATGTCCACTGCTTTTAGTCTGTGACTCTGGGCTCCATCTGTTAAGGTGGTTGCTCGGGACAGGAGAGGTGGTGTGCTGTGTGGAGTTATGGGGCACCAAAGTCAGCTCAGGTTGGGTCACTGCTGCATTTGCACTGCTTCCTGTAAAGCTTGTCTTCCCTTGGTACAGGTGATTCCTGTTACAGTAATTCCCATAACATGCAACTCAAATCATGTGTTACAACAATTTAAAGGTATTTCCATTATGATCTCCACCCCTAGTCCCTCTGAGCCAGGTCAGAGGATTTAATGTTGCAATGAACACCTCCCCTTGCCTCTGTTCCAGCTTGGAGTTATCCACAGAGTGCAGTTTCTTGGGGGTCTGCCTGCTCCAAGTGGAGCCTTATCGGTGAGCCACAGTCTTTTCAGGGGTCTGCCTGTTGTGACTTAAGCTTGTCCACAGCCACAGTCGCTTTGAGGTGCACTTGTTCAGCAAGGCCTTCTCCATGGGCTGCAGTCCCTTCAGACACACATGCTGCAGCACAGACATAACATGGACACAGGTGCTTTGAGAAGTGCCTGCCCTGGTGTGGACTTATGCATGGGCACAGTGGGACACTTTGGGGTGTCCTGCTCCCACATGGACTCATCCACAGGTCACAGTCCCTTTGTCTGGAGACCACACTGAATTTCCATTCTGTCCAGTGTGGCAGCACAGGAACAGCAGCCATTCCCTCACCATCTGCCAGCCCATGTGCATCAGCATTGCTGTGTCAAAATGTTCCAGGCACAGCAGGGTAGGATGATCAGCAGTACAGCACCACAGCAAGCAGCAAAAGCAAAAAGCAGCCGCTCATGAGCACCAGACTAAGGTGAAAAGGCCTTGTTGCTGTGGAAGTGCTGCTCAGCAGTAATGAAAACATCTCTGTATTATCAACACTGTTGCAGCACAAATCCGAAACAGCCCCATACCAGCTACTGTCAAGAAAATGAACTCTATCCCACCCAAAACCAGCACAACCCTCAAACAGATTCTAGCAGACACCCTCAGCAGAAGCTTTTAACTTGCTGATGCTGCTTTTTGCAGCAAGGGGACATGGTGTTAAATGACTGTTCTGAACCTTTTCCTGTCAGTCCTGGTCACAAATGCCTGTTATATTTCTCAAAGCATCAAAATCAGATTTCTGTTACGGGGAAATCTCCTTCCATTCCAAGAGAGTGTTCCGTTTGCATTCTTCCTGTCTCTGTCTAGTTACAGCAACTAAAGCAGGGTCAGTCAGCTGTGATACCAGCAGCATGTTCCAAGTCACACCTCCTGAGACCTTTCTGTCCAGCCCTGTTACCTTTCATTGACTCACAGCCTGTTATCACAGAAACAGGACAAACTTTTAAGGATGTGATTGTTTTCGTCTTGTTTCTAAGGTTCTTGTAGTGTGGATACGTAAGAGACACACTCAATCTGGCAGTTCAGAAGTTCAAGTTCACCGTTTTAAGCGGTAGCATTGCACATATGTGATGATATTTCTTTTTGCTAGTGACATTTGAGTTTGTACCGTATTTTAATGTGTGTCTCTGTATAAAGGTGACTCAACCTGTGGACAGCGGGCTATCTATCACAGTTTGGGTTTAACTGGCATTCCTATCATTAATGTTAACAACAACTGTGCTACTGGCTCAACTGCTTTGTTCCTGGCCAGACAACTAGTAGAAGGAGGTGAGTTGTTTTGCCCTGGGACTGGGTAATACATATCCTCTCTTTCTATAAAGATAACTTGCGTGAAGAACGGAACTAGTGAAGGTATGAGTACTTTGAGTTGTGAAGGACTATCCTCATAGGCCGAGTTGTGTGTTCTCCCTCACTTGGCTGAAAAAGCTGGTCACTTGTATATACAAATAAAAGACTCAAAAGACTGAGACTATCACTCTGAACTAGAGCATTACGTGTGCACCTAAGAGAAAAGGTGATGCAGTAAGGTGGTGTATACGGATATAAATGTCCTGTCCTGTGTCATAAGCTGTAGTCTGTAGTAAGCCAGTTAAGTTTTTTCTGGAAGAATTGTTGGGAGTAGTGCAGAACAAGTTGCATTATAGTACTGCAAGACACAGATTCTGCAGGATGAAAAGGAGAGAAGAATCTGCTAAAAAGCTTAGCTTTTTTTTTTCTTTTTTTTTTGGTTTGTTTTTAACTTGAGGTTAACACAAATGTTTGACTAACGTGTTTTTGGAAGGAAGGAGGGGAGAGCAACACCTTGTGACAGACTATGCTTTGAACTGACAGATGAGTTTCCTCCTGTTTCTGCAGTTCCTTTGTGGACTTTACACTTTCATTTAAATGCTGACAAAAACTGTAGTAACCTTCTGTATGATTATTCTAGTGTTTGTAGCAGAGACCTAAGTGCTTGGTTATCTAAGATAAATCCTGTCAAAGAGTTTAAAAAAAAAACAAACCCTGTAGTCATCTGTCATTCCTCAGTATCAATATATTTGTTCTCAATGCCATTCCCACCCCAGTTTGACTGCCTTTCAAAAATGAAGGAAGGAGGAAAAGCAGCTGGTAGGTGTTTATGTGTGTGTATTGTGATCAAATAGTTGTTAGTACATAACATCATTTATAATTACATTGTGTTTTAAATAGCCACAAATCTTATTTTAAGGTTTGGCAGATTGTGTTCTGGCACTTGGCTTTGAGAGGATGGCAAAAGGATCCATTACTATGAAAGTAAGAGTCTGAAACACTTTATACGTTTCATTATATTCGGTGATTAAATACACCGCCTCATTCTCTGAGGCATAAATACCAATTGCTGTCAGGTGTTGCTGTAGGTGATTACAAAATAAACCATTATTTTGATCCATGGAAACTTTTAATGAGTTTTATGATTCAGATTGTAGCTATGATATATAAAATTCTTTATGGAATGATTTAGAATTAATTTTATGTAGTATGTGATGCTTTTAGTGTTTTGCTGTGAATGTGTTAAAGGCAGATTTTAATAGGGAATAATGAAAATACCAGATAGACACTAACTGCTCAAAGCTTCAATACTCTTTCTCAGAATAGCACAGCAAATTAAAGAAAGAATCTGGGTCTTCTGGCTTTTGGCTTGATGCTTACTCAGTTGACAAGTTAACACAATTTCCCCGCAAACTAAACCTCTCTTTCTTATCTCTGTTTTTTACTGGAGAAGTGTGGGCGTTTGTTTGTCTTTTGCCTGATGGCAAGCAATATTAGAGCCCATATATTGTTTAACTACACAACTGCCAAACTTGGTAATGTATGCAGAGGTTTGGGTGAGAAATGTTAACTTTAACAACTGATTGAAATGAGTAAGAGTTATGTTTAACATGCATCATCATATTTCATCTTGGCTTCATTGAAAATACTAATACAGTATTAATTTTATAACTTGGAACTGTATTAACTATAGGATTTTAAACTGAGGTGAAAAATACCTGAAGGCCTCTGCAGAAAATAGTGACTGTGATAGAAATCATGTAGGAGAGTGGTCCTTGCCATGAGCCAGTGCAGTGATTATAATGTTAAACATTTTCTGCTTATTTACTCTTTCTTATAGTTGGGAAATTATGAATGCTTCAAAACATGTCACTGAAGTGCAACATACTGTCCAGTGGAATCGTTAAAATACCAGGAAAACCTCTATTTTGCTTGAAATCTGTGGCACTTTTGAGGGGATGTTGTAAAGAACAGGAAATTATGACTTGCTTTATAACTATTTCTCTTGTTATTAGTTTACAGACAGAACTAATCCAATGGACAAACATGTGGAAATTATGGCAAATAAATATGGCTTAATAAGTGGTCCAATAGTACCTCAGCTGTTTGGAAATGCTGGGAAAGAATATATGGAGAGATACGGTGTGTTAAATACATTTTTTTCATTGTCCTCTTTTAATGAAGTGCTTTATAAAAAATATGTATTAGGATTTAGTTTTTTAAGATGATAGCATGTCCTTTCTTTCCCCGAGTATACAGCTGTGCCATCTGCAGCTAACACACAGGGGAATACATTTGGGTAAAGAGTTATCCTCAGAAAACCTGATGATGCGTAGGCAAACAAAAACTGTTGGGAGACAAAATTAAGGCTGTGATACAGTGTCTGGTAATCATGCTAATGGTACGGTTTGTGTTTCCGTAAGGTCTGGGCCATCAGGTTGAATATCTCCCTTCATTTTTAACTTGTGTCTTAGGATGGGTAGATGGACTTGGGGCTGAATTGTTTGGCAAAAGCTTTCGGGTATTTGATTCAATATCTAGTACTAGGCTGGTGCTGCTGCTGTATTTTACCCCTTGACCAGACAAGGGAATTGGCTCCAAGGTACCAGGCTGGCCTGTTAAGCATCTTTTATTTGCACTTCTAGACTACTATATAGAAAAATTTTAGACTTAAACTCCCAATATTTCACTCTTTTGCACTGATATGAAAATGAGTATTCAGGTTTCAGTAAAGTAATAATACCTTAAATAAAACACATTTATCTTCTGTATTTTTATGTTAGTAAGTGTTAAATATCCAAGTAGGATGTTCAGTTAGTTAAAACTGAATCATGTTTAGTAGTCTTTACCTAAGTTTTGTACCTAAGTTGAGTTCTAAGGAAAGCTTTGATGACAGTGAGCCTCTTGTAAAGATGCTTGTAAAGGTCGAACTCTTATGGCACAGCAGTTAAAATGCTATGTTGGCACTGTTTGGGTAAACAGTGTATTTCAACACAGCTTTCTTTCCCCTTCCAGGGACAAATCCAGAATACTTTTCAAAAGTTGCATGGAAGAATCATAGTCATTCAGCCAACAACCCGTGAGTTCTGTACTCTGCCTCTATATCGAACATATGTTACTCTTAAAAATTTATGCAAAACTGAGTTTTATTTTTAGAAACACTTTACAGAATATATTCTTTATTAAGGAATGAGAATCATACCCATCATAAATTTTACATCCAGTCCCTTATACTTTGTAAAAACAGCTCTGTATCTGCCTAATAGTATGATATTAGTATGTCTGCTGCTACGGGCTGTGCGAAAACTGAGATGGCATCTGTATGTTTTCCTTAGGTATTCTCAGTTCCAAAAGGAGTACACATTAGATGAAATTCTGCAGTCTCGCAAAGTTTTTGATTACCTGACCGTCTTACAGTGTTGGTAAGTAGAGGACTTAGTATTGTGAAATAAATCTTGATGTTATTTAAATAAAAGTCTGTTACTGTGTAAATTAAAATTGACAGATTATTTTAAGTGAAACTTCTTATAAATAAAACAAATGTGGAATCTCTGTTTGACCAAACGCTATCTGGATTTTTTTCTAAATTGAAAACCTTTAATGGTATATTTCTAATTTAATGCCATGCTTTTCAAATGTCTATTATTTATTACTGAAAGTGTCCAGCAAACACTGATGGAATTCATAGTTTCAGTGGCATCAGCCAAAGGAAGTGGTTTTTCATTTGTCCCCTGTGTTTTTTGGTTTTCATTAAAAGATAATTCTGTGGAAGATTGACATTACTAACTTAGATTGGTGACATTATTATTTTTTATTCTATCAGTCCAACATCCAATGGTGCCGCAGCTGCAATTGTGGCTAACGAGGAGTTTGTGAAAAGGTATAACTTGCAACCAAAAGCTGTGGAAATTCTAGCCCAGGTGATGGCTACTGATTATCCAAGCACATTTGAAGAAAACAGTTGTATGAAGGTGGTAGGTTACAATTCTGTATTCTCTGATTCTCCTCAGGGTTTGGTTTTTTTAATACCCGCAAGTCCTAATGATGCTGTAGACACTTCCATATCAGGAAGCAACCAAATTACACTTTGAGATGAGTGTAAAAGTAATTTCATTTGGGCAGGTGGATTAAGCAAAGAGTACAGTTGTTGAATAACAGTAAGAAATTTATGAACAGGCTATCAAAACCCTAGTTTTTAACAAATTGTTTAAAGGCTACTTTTTGAACAATTTGAACTGCAAGAAAAAAATTCTTTTTCTGTTTGTAAGGGTAATGAAACTTAACACAATTTCACTTCTGTCTGTGGAATACTGAAGCTGAAATAACCTGTTGGGTATAGTCATGATTACTTGCCTAAGTAGAATAAAGGGAAAGACCTAAAGTGCGAAATTTGGATCTCACTGCAAATTGACTAAAATAATGGGATGTAAGTCAAAGCAGTAGAATACCCAATAGTTTATACAGCAGACATAGAGTTCTAGTCACGTAACTAATAGCAAAAGATGACACGACAGTTTGAGGACTTGTTTCAAGGTCTGAGCCATGCAAAGGAGCAATTTGGCATGTGAACAAGCTTGAAAAAATTGAGGATATTCCCCAGGAAAGTTTCCGCATGTCACCAGTGAGACCTCAAATGTATTATTTTTTCCTATACAGTTCATACTGGATGAATATTAAATTCCTACGGGTTACTTTCACTTACGGGATATATAGAAGCACATTTAAAATCAAACATAGAAACGAAATAGCCAGCTGTTTCTTTAATGATATTTTAATGTAATAATTCTTGCAGGTTGGCTATGATATGACTAAAAAAGCTGCAGAAGAATGTTTTGAAAAAGCAGGGCTAAAACCTACAGATGTCGATGTGATTGAACTTCATGACTGTTTCTCAGTTAATGAGTTAATTACCTACGAAGCTCTGGGACTCTGTCCAGAAGGTAATAGCATCAATGGAGATCATTGTTTTATTAAAATGGAAAGCATTAAAAATACCTTTTTATCTGCTCATGCAATTAGAACTTTGAGTTGTCTGATCAGAAGATCAGACAGATCTTCTAGATTTGGAGGTCTTACTAGTTAACCGCTTAAGAGGGAAAAGCAAGTTACCACTGTAGTAACATAGGGAAGACTTGCAAACTAGCGTTCGGTTAACAAATGAGCGTGTTACTGTCATTTCTGGAGAAACATACAGGGCAAATCAAAATGTTGGGCGACTACATGAAATCATATGGCTGGCTTGTGCAGGGGTGGCTCTTTTAAGTGGAGGAAGGAAGTTAAAAACTCTTGTGAGCCTTCTCAGTGTTACGCCCCTTTTCAGGGTTGTATACTTACCTTCTCCAAGGCTTCCCCCCACCTTTGTATTTCCTTTTAAGAAGATAATAATCAGATAGTTGCCTGTAGAGGGCCTCACCAAGTTGCTTATCTGTGATACGACTTCTTAAAAAATCTTTAAACATCTTTGCCTTTGAAAATAGAGAGTTGTTGGCAAGTTGTGAACATGCCTCTAAAGTCAAGTGTATAACAACACGCGATCTGTCCGGATTAGTTTAATTTCATTGAAGTGAGTGGATTTACAACAGGTTGAATGGCGGAGGAGTTTAGTTTTATGTATGTAAGTCAAACCATTAAAATTGTCTACTGAAGAGGTTTTGGATTAGCATTGAACTGCTACTTCAGTATCTGATATATTTAAAATCTAAATTCTTGCTCTGCATAAAAAAATCATCTGATGTAATCTTTCTCTTAATTTGTTAACTAATTTTGAGAAAATACCACACTCTATCACTAGATGGTGTATTGTATTAAGTCTAAGCTTAAGTTTCTCACTAAAACAGAGAAGTTCATCCATCTTCAGGAAGACTTTATGTGTCTTTGAGGTCTTCAAATACTTGCCTTTGAATGCTTGCTTGCTTTCTGCTGTCTTCTCTGCTGTGTTTTTATGGTATCTGCACTAAAAATGGTAAATGTTTGAAATTATTTGAATTAGTACCTTAAGCTTTTTTTGCTTTGTTCCTTTAACTGAAGATACAGAAAAATCCTGATGGTACTTGTGTATTTGACCAATCAGTCTTGTGTGTGGTAATCTAACACTGCAGTTCTCACCACCTTTCAGTTAGTCTGACCTTAGTAGTATATGAACCTTATCTTGGAGCAGTAGACTAATTTGACATAGAGATTAGCGAAATGGCATAAACTACACTGTGCATTTAGATGTGCAAGACTAACCTGGTTTTCTTGTTTAACAGCAGAAGTAAGTTATAAATACAGAAAATGTGGCACAACTTTTTTAGGCTTCAATGTTAGTAATGCAGGCTGAAGAACCTGGTATAAGAATGAAGGAGAAAGGGACTGGTTAAAAGGGAGAACTCTCTGCTGAGGGCATGGGAACTAATAAAAAAACCCCTGGAAAGCTAAGAAATTCTAAGCATTGGTCTTAAGAGTGGTTTTATTTACTCTTAATGTCTTAATGCAGCCCAGATACCAGGGTACAGGGGCTTGTGTTCAGCTTGATGTTCACCAGGACCTCCGTGTCCTGGAGGTCATGAATTATGACTAACCTCTCTTTTACAAAAACTACAGTTATCCCTGCAGTTTCATTAATAAAATAATGACCAGCCTCATTATATTGATTATATCACAATACTGTCTATCAACAAAAACAGTCCAACAGCAAATTGAAAAAAGATTCTGTATCAAACACTAGCCCCTTTTCTTCTTTTCCACGTTAGCTTTCTCCAGTGGTATAAGCAGGTCTCGCTAATGTCACTTGGCTAATTTCAGTCTGCTCTTTATAAAATCTGTGGTGTAGTACTGCCTAGGTTTTGACAGACACGCAGTGTCTTCAGTAAGTGACGGTAGAATTGAAAAAAATCACTTAAGAACAAAACAGAAATGTTCCTCTTTTACAAATACTGTTTTATAGGAAGAGCATGCGACCTGATTGACAGAGGAGACAACACTTACGGAGGAAAATGGGTTATTAATCCTAGTGGTGGCTTGCTTTCAAAGGGACATCCACTTGGTGCCACAGGTATGCCAAACTGCTTCATTTAGTCATGCCAATTAGATATGAGATACAACTCCTGAGCAGACAGATGCTTCCCACTTGTATTTGTCTGTGTGAAACACGAGGGCTTCTTAAGACTAGAAGGCAACTCTGGAGCTGGTTCTTATTTCCAACAAATGCAGGCATTAGGGCAGGTTGACTATGCAGGATTGCTCAAACCAAATATTTTGAAATTAAATGAACACTCCCCTCATTAGCATCTATTTAATTTTATGGTGGTGTTTTTTCTGTTGTTACCAAAGCAACCTGCCAAACAGCTTCCTTTTTTTTTTTCTAAATAATTGCTCAATAATACAGCTTCTGCTGAATGTAGTTTAAATAGCTATTTTCATATGTTGTCATCCTTTAAAATTCAGATTTTGAAGGCTTTTACTGCATCTGAATAGCCTGTACACTTGTTAGCTGTAATAAAAGGTATTTTTGTTAAGTCTTGGATGTCAAAATATTTATCTAATGTTTACAACAGAAGCTCAGTTAGTCACAGTTGCCCAGCAACACAGGTTTCCCTTTTTTTGTTTTGGTTTGGTTTGGTTTTTTTGTTTTCATTAAACTGCCACACTCACTTCCAAATGAGATGGCGTTTGGATTTGTGAAGATAATTCACCTTCCTTATGTGGCAATGAGAAGTTGTCAGAAAACCGGAGAAGAGGAAACCTTGTAAACCAACCAGCCTTAATCAGTAACAGCTAGATAATCTGCAGTTAGCATGGGGGGGAAGTGTTCGGAAACTCTGGAAAGAAAACATTCCAGATCAGTGACTCTGTGGGTATCTGTAACAGGATGAGTATTGCACGGCGAGGTTTGTACTGTCGGTTACGCAGCGCAGAATGTAGAGGCAGTTACTGGTATTCATGCCTCTATCGCTATGGGAGGGGGGAAGAATCCTCAAAGTGCGGAAAATGAAGTGTCAGCAGAGCGTCCGCTTCACCTCCCTGTAAAACAGTCTCGAGGCTGGCTCTATGCTAATTAGAGGTCAGAGAAGTCGTCTTAAATTTCCAAAGCGTTCCAGAGCAGGTTGTACTCTCCTTGAGGCTGAGAGAATGTAAATGAAACCTGTTAATTCTCACTTATGCCTGGAATCAACTCCTTCCTGATCCCCTTTGTAACATTTCGGTTGGGAATGTGAAAACTGGGTCCATGAAATGCAGATTCCTCCTCGGCCGTGCCCAGAGGCCTACACGGTTGCCTAGGGGAAGGCGAGGAAGGGATGGAGGTCTGCGGGTGATGGAGGTCCAGGAAAGGCGGGTGCAGTGGCGGGGGCTGTGATGAAAGGGAATCGCCTGCATTTCGTGCCTCCCAGGAGAATGTATTTATAGGTATCTGAGCTGTCAGGAATGATCTTTCTCAAACGCTATCGCACGTATTCACTTACTATCTCGCTGGGGCCCGAAGTTCGCGGAACACCCGTGTCGCAGCGTGCCTCACTTCCCTTAACCAGCCACGCTCTGTG
>NW_010430178.1:0-8123 GCF_000710305.1 Buceros rhinoceros silvestris
ATGTTGCTCACTTGTCCATCCAGTACGGAGGATCGACTCGCAACAGCGGAGAACCTTGCAGTGGCTTGTTAGCAACTCCTCCACCAAACGAGTGGTGCTGGTTTGTTTCCCCTCTGCCCAGAGAGGAGGAGAATCTGCTAAGGCTGGGTGGGAGAAATGGAGAGTGTTAATGGAAAGAGCTTCGCTTGAAGGAGGGGATTGGCTGATCCTAACGCCTGGTCTGAAACCAGGCACATTCTCAGAAGTGGGCGATAAGTGAGCCTTTTCGAAGCACCGTTGGCCTTGTGTTGGTCAGCAGCCGGCTGCCGGCACTGCGCTTGACACACGGTCCATCTTGAAGGCCTGGGATGAGAAGAGTCTTCTCGAGGTGCCTGTTCCTTTCCCTGACCACAGGGTCCTCTGCCCCCTGTCACATCTTTGCCTGCAGGCTTAGTTTGGAGTCATTGCTGCTGGCTGCAGGGTTGCCACCTGCCGAGCTGAGCTGGGTCCCAGGTGACATCTGGGATGAGTTGGGCTTTCCCAGAGCCCCAAATTCTGCGTCCACCCAGCGCTGCTCCAAGCTTTCGTCTGTGCTGTCCACAACATAACTCATGTCACACAAAGCCTGTACACGTGGTTTTTCAAGGGTCTCTTCCAAAGACTGGTTTGTCCTGTGCCTGGGATGAGTTGGGCTTTCCCAGAGCCCCAAATTCTGCGTCCGCCCAGCGCTGCTCCAAGCTTTCGTCTGTGCTGTCCACAACATAACTCATGTCACACAAAGCCTGTACACGTGGTTTTTCAAGGGTCTCTTCCAAAGACTGGTTTGTCCTGTGCTGTCACTTCTGTGTTTGTGTTTCAGCTGCCCCCTTAGGCAGTTCCTAACCCACACATTTGGTACCTTTCAAAGAAACAACAGCTGTTCCAGGAGCAGTTCATTTGCTGGTCGTGCTCAGATTTATAGAGCGTAAAGGAATGACTCCAGACCAGCCCGCAGTTAGTGTTTCTTTACCTGAAGGAATCAGTGTCCGTTGGATATTCATTCTGGTTTGTATCTAGCTCTAGTTATTCATCTCTTGTTGTCCCTGCATTCCCCCAGCAGTTAGCCCTGGGCTTGCTGACACCTTCATATCAGGGAAATGTCTGTTGATGCTGTGTTCGCACAGTGCCTTTATCTTCCTAAACCACAAAACCAGCTGCGCTGTTGAGGCAAAGGGTGGTGATGTTGGGGGCGATGAGGGTTGGATGCTCCTGAAGGGGTGGGAGATGAGGGGGATGCCGTGGGTGCCCCACCCTGGTGCCCACATCACCAGATGTAGCCTGCAGCTCCCCACAGCATCCGCAGAGGAGGCTGTCTGAGGCAGCAGCTCTCAAGGGGAAAAGCGAAGCTTTTCCTCCATCCACCTGCGGCCAGGCCAAGCTTAGCGAGACCTGCAGGAAGCACCTTGGAAAAACACTCTGAGTATAAAACCCGAAGACTGGTGGTGCTCTGTCGGCAGCTACTGACGTGAGGATCTTCACGAAGCTTTTCCTTGATGTACGCAAACCGATCAGCTGCTGGATGGTGATAAACCTAGGGGCAGCCAAAGTCTGGCTTTCCCTGAAGCGTTGAGCTAGGTCGGCCTTTTTGGAGGTGGTTTTAATGCCAAGCGTGCAGCCGGATAAAGGCTTTGGGGTGCTGAACTGGGTGACTGCAGCTCCCATGACATTTTCCGTCTGCGCTTCTCTTCTAGCCTGGATCCCTGCAGTTACCACTTCACGGTAACGAACAAAGGACGACAGACCCATCAGCTCTCTTGGAGCACGGAAGGTTTCTCCCCGTTTTGCCGGTATGCTCGACTCCCTGCCATCGGTAACACCAGGGGCAAAGATTCCTCCCAGAGCCCCAAACCTGCCTGCCCCGTGTTTAAGCTTCGACCACCGAGGATGGAGCTGAAGGCAGGCAAGAGTATGGTGATGACGCTGGAAGGCTTCTCCAGCACTCCCCAGGTGAGGTCCCCTGCGAGGGCTGAGCCTTCCCCATCCGATTGCCTCCACTGGGGCTTCCTCTGCAGCCCCTTGTCATTTGCCTGAGAAAATGAGCAAGTGCTTTCAAGAAGCTGTTTGAACGCCACAAGTTACCATGGCAGCACCAGTTGCTCTCCTTGCTGGCCACCATCAGTTGCTAAGGGGTTTTTTGTTTCCAAAGCTCCCATAAAGCCAGCTGGCTGATAGCAAAATAGGGGCAGCAGGAAGTGTTGCTGCTTCAGGGGCAAACAGCAGGTTAGAAGGTGTCGCGTGCTGAGGCAGAAAGAGCAGAGAAAATCAGTTACCCTTAGACCTGCAGCACAGGCAAAAAGTGGATATAAAAAAGCCAATTTAATATATCTGGGGGAAGCAGCGAGTAAAACAAAACCCTTCTAAAGGGAGGGAGTGCCTGGGAGCAGCACCGTTTTTCCTCTGCAGACCAGCATGGGCAGAGAGCTTGGCTAGCACCGAGGGCTGGAGGAGAAAACCGAGCACAGAGTGCAGCTCTAATGATCAGAGTGACGTTCATCCACGCGGGAAACTGTTCCCCGGGATCGTTATAATTGACAGCTTGGCTTGTGTCAATATTTCCATAACAGCTCGCCCCGGTCTCTCAGGCAGCCCCGGTGTCCAAGGGCAGCCAGGACTTGGCTGGCAGCTCAGAGGGGGAGATTTTAGCAGGGCCACTGGGTGTTTTCCTCCCTGGACCCGTTTTTCCAGGGGAAATGCAACTCTGGAGAGGAGCCGCCCGCTAACCCTGCTGTGTGTTCCCTGGCTGCAGGACCACTGGGTGCAGGGGTTTAAGCAAACATGGACTAAATCTGCATTAAGCTCCTGCTGATACTTGTGTTTTGAAAGGTGTTTTAAAGGATTGCCTCAGTGGTAGCTTGAGGAAGGCTCGATTACTCCCCAAGCTGACTGCTTTGGGGCTGTCCCTGTGCAGTTCTGAGCCCAAAGGTTTTGCTGTAGAGTGGAAAAAGCTACCAGAAAGGAAAAAAAAAAGTTCAGGGCAGTGGTGAGGGTCTCTTGCCTGGAAAGCCAAAAGGGGATCTGTGGCTCCCTGGCTCCTGCAGTCAAAGCCAAGACCCTGCGAATGGGCCTTCCACCGTTCTTGGCTCCTGAGAATTCACTATTCCTCCGGCTGATCAGAAGCCCAACTCCCTGCATGGCACGTGCAGCACAGACGGTTTGGGGGGCTGTAGGAGGAGGTGGGTTGTGGTGCTGTACCAGAGGGAAGAGTGAGAAATGAAGGGTGGAATTTGAAACCGTGAGAAATCAAGAAAAAGTCTTGAATCTAAGAGGATCCAACTTAAGCAGAGGGTTTCCTGCAAAGTGCAAGACATCTCTTTCCTGGGGAGGTTTCTTTTAAAACCAGCTCTAGGAGGGCACAGTGCTTCCTAGGAGTGAGTGGTCCCCTCTTTACCCGAAGGCGGGCTGGCTGTTTGGGTTTTTCCCCGTGGATCCTTTCCACTAAGCTTCCAAGGGAGGGTTTGCGGGCAACCCCGGGTGACGGCTGCCTCCTCCATGCAGGTGGTGAAGGAGCGGCTGCTGTGTCACGCCACGGTGGGGAGCAAGGCAGGCAAGACACAGATAATGCAAGTGGACATCACGTGCGAGTTCATTGCTCCCATCCTGCAGCTGTCCTCCAGAGAAATCGTTTTCCGGGTGGAGAAGGTAAGTCTCTGCATTGCTTCCTGGCGCTGAACAGCGCGGCTGGTGACGCAAAGCCTGTGGGATGTGTGTGCTTGTGTTCAAAGGAGGAGATGAAAGAGCTTCTCCAAGTCCACGGGGCTTTGGTTACTGATCGGAGCAGGACTCAGCTTTGCCATGAATTCTGAGATGATTCTTTTGCTGCTCTGGGCTTGGGGACAGTCTCACCAGCTGCCCTTCTTGATGGGGAGGCAGAATTGAGCCGCCGAGCCACAGGCACAGGGTGAGATGTGTGTGGGACATGAGGTCGGTGTGGGCTTTGCAAAGCTAGCTCGTGCGCTGGGGCTGCAGTTGGAGAGCAGATTGCTGCGGCGGAGCGGTGCTAAACCCCCTCCTCACCCTTCCTGAGGCGCTTTGTCAAGGAAGTGAGGATGGTTCTAGAGATGAGCTGGTTTTTAACTTCACCAAAGTAGAGCTGAGGTTACAGCTGCTCTGCTGAGGGGGATCGCGGCCGCTTTAGAGAGACACCAGTTTCTGTACTCAGTACAAAGGAAGTGTTTGAGGATCCTCCAAGGCACAGCAGTGTCTGAACACCGATCCTGTCGGGAAGCTGAGAGGTCGGTGTGGGCTTTGCAAAGCTAGCTCGTGCGCTGGGGCTGCAGTTGGAGAGCAGATTGCTGCGGTGGAGCAGTGCTAAACCCCCTCCTCACCCTTCCTGAGGCGCTTTGTCAAGGAAGTGAGGATGGTTCTAGAGATGAGCTGGTTTTTAACTTCACCAAAGTAGAGCTGAGGTTACAGCTGCTCTGCTGAGGGGGATCGCGGCCGCTTTAGAGAGACACCAGTTTCTGTACTCAGTACAAAGGAAGTGTTTGAGGATCCTCCAAGGCACAGCAGTGTCTGAACACCGATCCTGTCGGGAAGCTGAGAAAAAACTGAGATTCCTGTCAACATCTCAGGCTGGTGAGGAAAAACTGTCACCTCTTGCCTGTCTCTGCCGTCGGCAAGGATGTTAGCTCTTTGCATTTCCCCAAGCGTCACCTTCTTCAGAGGACCCACAGGAGTCCTTCGGCTGCAGTGATGATAACATTAGCACAAAGCACTGCCCTTTAGCCTCTGGATCCTGACTCCTGTATCCTCCTTCCCTCTCCCACGAGGTGTCTGAAGAAGGGAAGCTATTTCCTCAGCTAGTTTGTGTGTTTTCAGCTTCTCTCCTCTGGCTTCCAGGGAAGCAGCAAATCCTGTGAGCAGGCAGTTCAGATTTAATTGGAAGCTTTTCAGCCATCCCTGGTGTCTGCCTGTGGTCTGCTTGATGCCACGAGCTCTGATGGATGGAGTGCTGGCACACTGCAGCTATTTGATACTAAGACATCCAGAATGAGTGTCCCAAACGGTTTAGTTTACATAACCGATGCGGGAAGCCCAGAGCAATGCGTGAATGGGAATAAATCACTTAGGCTGAGCTTATCTTTGAGGCTACAGACACCTTGTGACTGTGGTGGTGGCAGCAGGAGACACCTTGCAGCCGAACTGGTGCAGTTTCTGGCTGACTCTGTGTGCGTGTAAATGTTCAAAGCTCACTTTAGGCTGCTGCAGACTCTCCACTGCAGGCCAAATCCTGCTTGCTTTTCTGCTCAGACCACCTTCGCTGCTTTGAGGAGGCCACTAGAGCCAAGAAGGTGGTAAGAAATGCCTGTAGCTGAGGGAAAATTATCTTCTACCCAAGAGGGGATGCAAAACTGAGGATAAATGGTCTGGGTTCATGATCTCATTTTGATCTTGTTCAAGCAGCTGTCTCCTCTCAGGGTCCCGTTCCCTCATGTGTACGTGAGACTTTTGCTAAACATGAAAAGCGTCTGATATATGTAGAGGAAAACCTTCCAGAAGGGTAGAAGCTGATGAAGGTAGTAAACAGAGATGTATGTGCTTCTGGGGCTGAAAAATCTGAAACTCATCGGAAAGGGAAAGGAGATCCGTGGCCGCTTGAGGTTGTTTTTCCTTGTCTCCTGTTTCTGTAGCAACCCAGCGATGTCCTAACGCTTCAGTACAAGCCTCTTGCTTTAAAAAACGTCTCCTCCCTGCCGCTCAGCATCATCCTGGCCTTAGCAGAGCCCTTCTCGATCTGCGATGCGGACCAGCAGCCCCTCCCTGCAGATGTTGAGGTGAGCAGCTGTGAACCCTCCTGCTGGGGGGGGTTGACGAGGAAGGAGCGTGGTGGTGCGTTTCTGTTGGGAGTCCTCTAGTAGAGAAGTTTGTTCTGTAGAGTCAGCAGCAGACTGGCCGGAACTAAGTCGGATTTGAAACGAGCTGCTGAAGGAAACAAAATACCATCTGAATTGGGGAGATATGTCCTGGCTCTGAGAGGTGAGAGCGCAGCAGGCAACCAGGTCTGGGCAAGCCATGTAGACACGGGCAAGACACCTTTAAGTGTCTCCTGGAAACCATCCCAGCTCTCCAGCAGCCATCCTCGGATACGTGCAAGAGCAGCATGCTCTCTTCGAGGGCAGCCATGCTTTCAGGAGGGCTGAGGATGCTTCTCCAGCCCTGCTCCAGGCACCTGCCCTGTTCTCGGTGGAAGGTGTTGGACATGGATGGGCTCTGCTAGACACGTGGTGTTGTCAGCTCAGCCGCCATTTCTGTGCCATGCCAGTGACTAGGGTGCAAGGGTGAGGCTGCAGTGCCGTGTCACTTGTGCTGTGAGGGTAAAGGAGTTCCTCTAGAGTCAGGGCGAAAGGCCCTGGCGTGCCAGCACTGCTTTGGGTGTGTATTTGGCAGGTAGCCTCTGCGAGTGCAGAACTCAGTAGAACAATGTTTATTTCCCTCTTGTATTGATGCAGAGCACAGAGACATGAGTCTGAGACAGCCTCAGACAAGAGTGTGGTGGTGCTCGCGGTCAGGCACTCTCTGGGAAGGAAGTGAAGGACGAACTGAGAAGGCCATGCTGGGGTCCCGCTTTGAGCATTTAGATGTTTCATGGACTTCCTTAAAGTGGTGATTAATACTCTTCATCTCCTTGCAGCCCATGAAGGTGGAGATAGGGGAGGAACTTCATCTCTCCATCAGATTTAACCCTGCTTATGAAGAGGATTTTGACATCCGGGTGGTAGAGAAGGCTCTGAAGATACAGTTTCTTGAACATCCTCATGAGGAGCAGGTCACTGTTCGAGGAGAAGTCTACTTTCCCAATCTCCGGTTCGAGACCACGGCTGTGGACTTTGGCTGCATCTTGAATAGCACGGAATGTGAACGTTACGTCAACGTGACCAACTGCAGCCCACTTCTTGTCCAGTACCACTGGTCATTCCTGATGGACAGCCACGTCAGCCAGATGAGGTATGTGCACCTTTGTCCTCTCCTTGAAGCTCTTCTGCTTCCTGGTGTCCTGTTTGTGCTTTGCGAAGACCAAGGCCATTGCTTGGGATCTGACAAACTGCCTCCAACTTTCTCTTGTGGAAATAACGTGGTCAGGGAATAGGTGCTCTCCACCAGTTTGGCACTGGGAAGGAGACAACATTCTCCAGCCAAACTGGGACTGTATGACACAACCGACACTTTTCACATAGCCCGTAACTTAGAGTCCTTTATTTTTGGAGCTTTGTTTTTGGAGCTACCAAGCCGTGTTTAGACGCATGGGTTGGCAGGTAGATAACATGACCTCCTTTCCTTCCCTGTTTGTGGTCCCTTCATACTAGGACCCTACCCAGGCACTGCCACCGGCACGATCTGCTGCTGTCCCAGTCTCTTTGCGAGTAGTCCCCAAAGTGGTTCCCCTGGGAAGGAAAGCTGGTGTGGAAAGCTGCTTTCTCAGACCTTTGTGGCCTGAGGCACCCACCACCTCGGTGAAGGGAGTTTTCACCTGTTCAACTGCCCGTCACCGTTCACAAAATGGCTCCTTGGTGGTTTACAGCGAGCGGCAGGTTTGTGGCCGTAGATGTCGGTGGGAGCACTCTGAGCACCGCTGGGAAGCAGGGCCAGCCAGCACTGGTCTCTGGTTTCCAATCTGGCCGTTGTGCTGGAGCACATCTACAAACATTTGGAGCGGTTCCTCCCGCTGTGGCCTCTCTGCATGGTACAAAAGTCTGGTCTGGGCACTTTAATTACAGGAGCAAATGGTTTTTCCATTACGCCCTGGGCAACCGAGCAGAGTTTACCATCGTGCTTTGAAGTGCTGCTCTCACAAAGAAGAGGGATCATCAGTAAACGGGTTTGTTTCGGGATTTGGGATGTGGCTCAGAGGAGACCTACTGGGACCTGGGAATGAGCTGCGGCTGTGAGGAGGGCTGGGGGAAAAGACCTGGGCACTGGGGTAGCCCAGCTGGGTCTTACCAAGTAACAACAAGTCTTCAGCGTGGCCCTTCTTGGCGCGCAGCACCTTCAAGAGCAGACCCTGAAATGCAGAGGGAGGTCTACAAAAGCAGGCTGGAGGGAGGTGGGCAGGGAAGGAGGAGCCGGGCTGGGAGCTCTGCTCGGAGGCCCCTGTCATCTCCTGCTGA
>NW_010430178.1:8232-12214 GCF_000710305.1 Buceros rhinoceros silvestris
TGAATTAGATTAGAGTTTAATTACAAGCTAAAGGGAAAATCTAATTTTGATGATAGAGCAACGCACGTATTGTGTAACAACAGAGCACGAAGCCCATTACGGCAAAGCCTGTGTGGAATTAATTTCCTCTGGGGCCACTTGTTGGCCGGTTGCCTGTTTATTCTTTCTTGATTTATTTTTTAGAACGAGTTTAGGTTTTTGGAAATGTGAATGCCGAATCAGTTTTCAGCTTTTCGTGACCCTTTTCCCACCTACACTGGCTTTACTGGACCTCAGCCTGCAGGTGCTCGTTCTTCCAGCATGTGCTGAGTCACCCAACTCTGCCGAGCTGGGAGCGGTGGAGGGTCCGGAGCCCTTGGCAGGGTGGCGGCAGCCTCTGCTCCAAAGGGTTTGACGTAGCCCCTTTGCTGGCTCGTTAGCGCTGTGGGTGTGATGACAGCTCCCTTTTCTGCCCTGCATGTTAATTAAGCAGTAATGTACTCTCCCCGGGTCCCTCAGCAGACACTGTGTGATTCTCCGTGGCAGAGCTGGAAATGAAGATGGTCTCCAAGCTATTAACACCTCACACTGCTCATTAAGAGCCCGGCAGAAGGGCAGCACGTCAGATATTATTTCCGGACCACATTAAGCACTGTTGATATTCTAAATTGTCTGATCAAACAAACTCAGTCTGACATGGAGGGAATCAAGCATCAGGTCTCCTGAAGGTGAGGTCGATAGAATTTGACCACCCCTACATCTAACCTTGCGGGGGCCGATCATCAGAGACTGCCAGCATCAGTCAGACACACACGTTTATTTTGGCCAGGAGGGAAAGATGTTGTTTCTCTGCCTGGACGAGATGCTGTGCACTTATATTTTTTTCTTCTAATTGTCAACCCATTCTTTCCTCATTACTCTTTTTTTTACAATCATGTAAGAGACACAGTCCAACTGCTGCTGGGTGGTTGGACATGCCCAGCTCACACCAGCCCCATGCTCCTTCTGTGACACTGCAGAGCCGTAAATCTCTTGCGGTTGCTCTTCTAGACATTCATGGTTAGAATGAGGAGAATAGCCTCTCCTCACTCTTGAACCTTTGCTAGCTCCAAGCTGAGTTAAGCCTTTGCACCAGGATGTTCTCTGTGGCGTCAGAATGGATCTCCAGAGTCGCCCAGCAGGAGATAATAGATCTGGAGTCAAATTCAAACTTGTCATCCTATTTCTTACCTTAAAGATTTCTTCTGAAGAGACCAATTTGTCCCTGTTTCTAAGGGCAGCTCCTCAACTTTGTCTGGGATTCCCATCAAAAGGAAGACACGAAATCCAAAGGATATACGAGGATGTTCTAAGAGACCTGTGACAAAGGCCACCGAAGGCTTATCTCCAAACTTAGCTGCTCTCTGGAGAGTTCATCCCTTATTAAGGATCCTTGCCGTGTCGTTTGCTTTGAGCATTGCTCTTCCTGTGTCGCCTCTGCAAGACGCGTTCCCGCTCTGGGAGAGAGCTGACCCATGGCAAGCGGTCCACGTACCGGCATGGATCAGCAGGGAGCTCTGCACCTCTGTGGCACATGTCACATCAACACAAGGAGGAGGTTTGATGTCTCTGGAGAGTGCGAACGCCTTGGCTACAAATCCAGCGTAATGAATTGCCAGGAGATTCTTTGGGCAAAAGATTTGTTGAGCTGAACATGTAGAAAACGACTCTTTCCTTTCCATCTTGGATTTTCTTGGCCAATTTGTTTTGAACAAACCAAGGAGCCTTTCTGCTCCCAAGTGGGTCTTCCGTGGCATTGGTAATGTCTCACCTCTCTGCCCTCTCTCATTCCACGTGCCCTGGCAGGTTGCACTGCAGGCACCCTGCAAGCCCGATCCCAGCCCTGTGACAGACCGAAAAACCCCTTGTGGTGATACTTGATGGGGTTTTGCATTGCTGTTTTTATGACGAGGAGGAAGGGGAAACTGCAGACAGTGAAGAACAGCGCAAGGCAAAAAATGTGACAGCGGTCTCTGTCAGCCGCCGGGCAGAAGTGAGAGGTGGCAACATCAGCAGTGAGAATACACACCATGAGGGCACGCATCTGCCGTGCCCCTGACGCTGGGGACTCTCAGATGAGTGACAATTCCCCCTTCTCACCTGCCAGTGCTCTCGGCTCCTTGGGGCAATACCTTTTGGGGCTTTGATAGCCCCAGGGGTGTGATATTTCCTGCTTAGAAAAAGGGCTGAGTCGTGATGGAAATGTGCTGCTGACCGTGTCCGTCAGCTGCGTGTGGTTTGGCGGCAGCAGACAAGCGGTTTGCTTGGTGTGGCAGAGAGGTGGCCTCTTCTTGGAGCTGGAACCTCTTGGAGCATGGGCTGTGTGCTAGGCAGGCTTCACCTCCGGGGTGGCCGTGAACGGCTTGTGGAGAGACTTGTGGACAGAGACCCTGGGGAGCTGATGCGAAGAAGACCTGGCCGTTCGCTACCTGTTCCACACAGACAGAAGGAAAAGTAGCTGCGAGGATTGCCAAGGAGGGGTTTGGAGCCCCGCGCCAGCGAGCGTACGTTGTTACCAAGTCTGTGTTAGAGACACAAACCTGGCTGCTGGGTGTGGGACAGCGATGGTGGACACCTTTATCAGGACAAAGGTGACTTCTTGCTCTGCCAGTGATGTTCAGCTCACAGTGCTGGGGAGCAGCAGTGGGAACCTGAGGTACATTTGCGCTGCAGACAGTGTCCTTCTCTCTCTAAACGCCGTTACGCTGCCTGGGTGACTCGGGCTTTCGTCCCTCCGGGCGCAAGGCCCATCTCTGCAGAGCTTTACTGCTCATGAAACAAAACATTGGGGTTTTCTAAAACGATTTTGTGGTTGCTCGTGGGAACAGCTCGCTGTGGTAACCTGGCTGAGGCAGAGCGAGGGCATCGATTTGGGAGCCGCTGCTGTCGCTGCTGCTTCATCTCTCTGGCAGAGGTCTGTGCAGGGAAGCCGTCAGATGAAACCAGGCTGGCAGGGTTGGCTGGTTCCTCCTGTTTATTTGCTGTCGGAGCATGTGGCGAGGATGAGTAAGGTGACATAATTTCCCAGACACCGTTTCTCTTAACTTCTCCAGCAGCTTCTCACCCTTCGCTCTTTTCCTGCCTCCTGCAAGCTGTGCATCAAGGGAAGATCCATCTGAACCCGGGGCATCGGTGTGCCCGAGAGGGCCGTTTCTGGAAGCGCTGTGCTGGTGCATCCCCGTCTTCACAGTGCAGCTGAGAAACCCTTAAACTCAGGAGAAGGGGCTCAAGCCAAATTTGAATCCAGATGCCAAATCTTCTCATGTTTTGAGGAGTGAATCTGTACTGGGGGTTTTTGTGCTGATTGCTTGTAGTCCACAGCGCTTCCAAGTGCAGAGATGATGGAGAGCCCAGCTTTCCTGCTGGTGCCGTCATCAGCAAGACAGGGATTCGCAGCAGAAACCCCTCCAGAGATCAAGGATTTTGTCCTGCATAAGGCTGAGCTCACAAGCCAGTAAAAGCGATGCTTGGTCCTTCTGTACAGCCACTTTTTCCCCTCAAGAGGCTGATGTTGGGGTGGTGGATGGACGGCATGGGCTTTGCGTGGGTCTCAGATCCCTTGCTGCTTTCTTGCTGGTTTAAGGCAGCTGAGGAGCGAACCAGTCAGGGAGCTTATTTCCCAAAATACCATTATGTATTGCTTAATACGTAAAGGGTGGGACCTGCGTGGCATGTGCCAGTGCTCTGGTTTTCTGTTGTATCTCTGAGGAGGCAGGAGCTTGTCCCACGTGGAGCAGAAGAAATGCGTGCTGCTCCTCTAAAAGCCAGGTGGCCAAAGCCAGCATTTTGGTCCCCCAGTGGTTTCTTTGCCCACAGCCACCAGCTCTATGTGCTCTAGGTGAGGAATCATTGACTCATGGAATCATTTAGGTTGGAAAAGACCTTTAAGATCATCAAGTCCCCCTGTTCCCCCAGCACTGCCCGGTCCCCACTGCCCCCTGTACCCCAGCAGCACCTCCACCCG
>NW_010430178.1:12317-14977 GCF_000710305.1 Buceros rhinoceros silvestris
CTGTCCCCCAGCAGCACCTCCACACGGCTGGGAAACCCCTCCAGGGATGGGGACTCCACCACTGCCCTGGGCAGCCTGGGCCAGGTTTCAGAACCCCAGTGGGGAAGAAATTGTTCCTCAGGGCCAACCTCAACCACCCCTCACAACTTGAGGCCATTTCCTCTTGTTCTGTCACAGAATCATGGGCTGTCTCAAGCAGGAAGGGACCCATAAGGATAACGGAGTTCAACTCTCTGCTCCTCGCAGGGCTACCTAAAACTAAACCACCTAACTAAGAGCATGGCCCAGACAACCCTGGAGCTCTGTCTGATGGCCACGCTGCTCGCAGAAGCAGGTGGATTGTCTTTGCCAGCGCAGAGAACAAGTAGAGATAAAGAACGTATGGACCCTGTGTTTGAAGAGTCCAGGTGAGGACTTTGGGAGGTAGGGGTGTGTCAGCACAAACCTCCATCTCCTGACTCGGACAGGGAGGCAGCCAGGGGCAAAGAGAGGGGAAACCTTTACCTCTGTCCAGCGCAGCAGCTTGGAGAGGGCTTGAGCTCCCAGGGAGATTTAATGGGGCTCTCTGCAGAGTGGGGCAGCCTGAAGGGATGCACCCCCAGCGTCAGTGGTGAGGGATGGTGCGAGAAGGATTGATTTCCTCCCCACCATCCGCTTTGCGTAGCAGAGGGAGGCGGGAGTCCGCAGGGGTCGGGCAGCCCGGGGGTCCCTCTGGACCAGCTGGCATGCCATGCATTGCTGAGAGCGCCCAACTCGATTGATGGTGCCTTTTACAGCCACTCTGCCCTCGGGAGAGTCATCTTTCTTCTGGAGAAACCTCTCCAGCTGTGAGCCTGCTTTGCTTGCTTCCTCTGCAGTGGTAACTGTCACACCTCCATCAGCCCACGCTTGTCCCCAGCTGCCACCTGGACCAGCCGATTCTGTCTGGTCATCCCTTGCCCAGGGGCTGTGGGGCCATTGGGCTGGGAGCACGTTTCCTGGGAGCGCATCTGCCTTGCTCTTGGTAAAGCAGGGGGTAATTATGTGGTCCTGAGTGAGGGACCTTTAATAATAACTCAGCCGTGATGTTAACCGGCCTTTCACACAGGGTGAAAGCCACACACAGCCTTAAATCTGTGGCTTGTGCTGGGGTGACAAGCCCTGTCCTTCTGGACAGGGATGGATGGTGATGCCAGCAAACTCAGCAGGGTGGAGCTTCAGCGTCTGCCTGATTTATTTTCGGATGCGACCCAAGGAAGTCTGTGTTAAAGCGGAGCTTTTTCATTCTGTGTTCGTTACCGCTGCTGCTTTCCCTTCTGCCTTTCTCTGCGGTGAGCCGCTGCAGGATCCCATTTGAAGGGTGTGCTGGGCTGTGGCATCGCTGCCTGCCCAGGATGTGCTGGGCAGCCTGCATCAGCGCAGGCCGGTGGAGACACCTTCTGGGGGTCAGCAGAAGTGGTCAAGATGAGCGGGGACTTGTCTTCTAGGTGAGGACTTCAGGATGTGCTCGGTCATTTCGTCTCCCTCCTCTTCCTTGCTCCGCTCGGCACCGTGGACAGGCAGCAGTTAGAGCTGGGGGCAGAGAGCCCGGCAGCCGTGCTGTGAGCTTCTCCTCAGGCTTCGGGTTTCCTGCAGTGCAGCTGCAAGCCCTCCTGCTCCAGGGGTTGCGAGGTCTTTGTGTGCCGGTCCTCAGCCCCCAGGACGCCTCAGCTCAGGCATGACCTGCTTTTCGGCTTCTTGCAGGGTGAAGCTGCCCTGCTAAGCCCACCCAGCGTGGTACCTGCCACCTCGGGCTGTGTCCTGTTCATGCCTTTCACAAGCTGGTTGAGATTCAGTCTCCTGCAGCCTTTACCCCAAGGAGGGGATAGCTGGAGAATCTCTCTCTTCCTGTGGCTGGGAGCCTTCTGCTTGCCTAAGGCACCCAGGAGCAGCCGGCTGCTCCCCACTGGTTCTGCTCAACCAGTTCTGTGGTTCCTCCCGTGCCTCCTCATACTTTTAACCCTTGCAGCCTTCGTGTTTCTAGGCTTTCACCACTTGCCCCATGAGGTCACCTGGAAATGGTGCCTGTCCCGTCCCTGCCACACCACCAGCTGGAGCACATCCCTCCTCTGCTGCCATCGCTTACGGGAGTCAATCCAGGCTTCTGTTTGCAGAGCCCCCTGGTGAAGTAGCTGGTCAGATGGTAACTGGTGCTGATGACTTCAGATAGCATCTGAAATGACAGCTGCCAGGAATCATTTATTTTTGAACAAAGACTACAAATGGTGTTTATTGTGAGAGCCGTCAGTTTGTTCAGAGGGACCTTTGGTCTGAGTCTGACTGAGGAGCAGAATCAGGAACTCGCCTCCTGCTTCTAAATCGCCTGGCTGATGTGCAGAGCAGGAGAAGGAAGGAGAGGACTTCCTGGGTCGTGTTTTGCTGTCTGTAAAATCAGTGCAAATCCAAATAACTCCAGTCAAGTCAGGGGAGACTTCTTCCAGGGCTGTAACTAGACAAGAGAGGAGAGTACAGCATGCTGCCTGGTCTCCAGCCGAGGTTGGACCAAGGTGGCTGAGGAGCTTTAGCTCCCTGCAAAACCGGAGGAATGAGCCACGTCAGAGGGAGCTTGAGGGGCCTCAGACCTTCCTCTGACTCTCCTCACTGGAAGTGATAGTACTCCTGGTCCCCAAAATCCACTCCTG
>NW_010430178.1:15066-15783 GCF_000710305.1 Buceros rhinoceros silvestris
TGCTGAAAGGTGCTGGAGAACTTTCCTTGCTGCCCAGGAACGTGAGATACTTCACTTCTTTCCAGGAGTAACATCCCTGCATCCAGTCCTGCACAATTTCTACTTTCAAATAAGGAATCAGAATTCTCCCTCACGTCTCCAAACTGATGGTTTTTTGACTCAAATACATGGCTGTTGAAACTGTGTGTTAACTTCGAGTTAATTAATACTTAGTCACAGTGGGTCGTCCCCAGGGCCGCTCGCTGCATCCAGATGAATGCTGAATCCAGCTTAATCATTTCCAGGGAGTGCAGGACAGAAGCTGGATCTCACCGCAGCGATGTTGCTCCTCTCCTCTGTCTCCCCGGTGCCTGGTCTGAATTTCACGGGTGGCTGGGTACCTACCCCAACCTCAGCTCCGCAGGGGAGTTCATCCCGGCAGTGAAACAGTCGTCAGGGCCATTTGGCTGGGATACGGCTGAATATTTGCTGTTGCTGAGGGCAAACCGTTGCCACTGCCTTCCTCAGCTGCCGCCCGGGTGGCCCAGCTGAAGCCCAGTGTTCCCACACGGTGCATGGGGCAGGTTTTTGGTTTGCTCCTGTATTATATCATTGTGCTTTCAGTTCCAGTCACCCTCGAGCTGTCCATGACTTGCCCCAGAGTGCCTTTCTAATACGCACCTGATGGCCTGAAGAGGAAATAAAAGTGCATCGTCGGGCTCTGTAGCCTATTTAGAT
>NW_010430178.1:16088-17356 GCF_000710305.1 Buceros rhinoceros silvestris
GTACCGTGAACCAGGGAAGCAGCCTCAGCACTGTTAAAATGCCTGTTTAATGGGAAGGGAGGGGTGGTGGCTTCTGGCACATGCCCCTGGTGCGGGTAGGGGCTGTGGGGACCTCGGGCATTGCCATTACGGTTTTGGGGAGCCGGTCCTGATGTTGGTGTCTCTCGCAGAGTCTGAGCCGGCAGGGTCGCGTCACCCCGGGTGAATCTTCCCAGGTCATTTGCAGAAGCAGTGTGATTTCTAGCTCCTCTATTTCGGGAGGCGGGTGTGGGAAGTGGTGTGAAGCTGTGTCCCTAGCAGGCTCGGGAGACAGGCTGCGATATTTTTTCTAACATCTCAGAGGTTGTGGTTGGTGGATGGCACAAGGTTGTCCTGGCCCTAGCAGGAAGGACTCCTCTCTGCCTGGTGTCAATCCACCCGTGCTCCCATTAAATCACCGCTGTTAATTCCTGGGTGCATTTTGTCTCATGTGAGGGGTGGCCAGGTTCGGTGAGCCAGACCCAGAGGGGTTAACACCTGCTTGCAGCCCCTCCACTCCAGGCTGACCCGCTTACATGGGGAGGCTCCTTGTCTCAGCTCCACGGTGCTGGTGGAGGCCGTGCCACAGCCCTTTGGCTCCTCCGGTTTGGGATGGGTCCTCTCTGCAGGTGGAGGAGCTGCTCTGTGCTCCTTACCTTCCTCCCTGTGTTCACAACCTTGACCAGAAGGTGCTGGAGAGGAGGAGCTGCCTAAAGCCTGGGCAGATACTGAGCATCTTGTTACCTTTCCCTTCCTTCTCCTTGTCTAAGACAACCTTCAGCAGCAGGAAGATTTTCTTGTCTCAGGAGTCGGCTTTCTAATGACACCTTGGGTTCCTCACTCCCTTCCTTTTCACATTCCAGTTGCGATTCGTTTTGACTTTCTCCCACTGGAAAAGGTCCCTCGCTGTGCTTTGTGCTTTTCTGCAGCAGGACTCGCTAATCACATCATCTCCCAGCACTGGCTCCCGGAGGGCTTCTACTTTAGTGTGAAAAATAGTGTTGTCTTGGTACGGCGCTCCTGTGAAGTTGCCTCAAACCATTCTGTAAAACTAGAGGTAACCCAATAAATGATTATGGATTTTTCATCCCGCGGGTTTACCTCTCCTCAGGAGTTGTTACTGACTCGCAGTATTTATCAGAAGCAGCTCTACGAGCTGCAGTTTCGTTTCCTCACTAGGACAGAGCGCAGCAGTTCCAGCACAGCCAGACCTGCGCCCTGGGCTGGTACGTGGGCTGGTACGTGGGCTG
>NW_010430179.1:0-2076 GCF_000710305.1 Buceros rhinoceros silvestris
GGCAGCACGTACTCTTTTGGCACGGTACCTGTTTTGGGGTCTTCCCACAGTGCTGATATCTTCGCAACGTAGGGCATAGACTTCTTCCGGGGTCCCGATTTCAAGAGGACAGTGTCTCGTACCCGGATGATCTCCCCATCTCTCTACACAGCCTGGTAGCTCTTGCGAACCGCTGGCTCTGGTTCATTCTGTACCATTAGAACACACACAAGCAATGAAGCATCCTGAGTGTAGAGGCAGATGAGGTGTTTGCTCCCCCAGCCCAGGACTCTTTGGTCCTGCTCTGCACTAAACAGCTGCCTGAGCCTCCTCGGAGCTAAGTGCCTCCACTCCCACAGCTCTCCAAGAGGAGTCACAGCCCAGGACCACTCATGGCATCTCACTTCCCACCAGGCTGGTGGATCACAAAGGGCAGGTCAGATGAATCCCTTTTTCTACGGGCAGAGCGCTCGTAGGTAGAGACAATTCCCTGAGGAACAGTGTCTGTGCACTCATGGGTTATGCACGGCCACTGTGTTGGAACAGAGAGACAACACACAACTATTTCTGCTGCGTCGTGCTGGTGGTAAGGAGCAGCTCACCAGTGGGACAGCGGGTCTCACAAAAACTCATGTTTCCAAAATTAAGACCCTTATTTTCAATTAAAACTGACTGAGCCTTCAACTTTATGCACACAGACACGACCTGCAGGACGATCACCGGTTTACCGGCCGAGCTGCAGTGCGTGTCCTGGGCTGGGCAGGGCAGGGGGCTTTGCCGTAGCGCTCTCCCCAAGGAGACAGCCACCCCTTCCTCCCGCCCTCCAGCAGCACCAGCTGATCGCTTGGCTGTGAACTGTGGGGATTATTTTAGCTGTGCTCTGAGAACTCATTCTGGAGTGGCCAAGCAGGACGGGTTTAACCTCCTGCCAGATCGCCCAGGCGAGATCGGCAGCGTTACGCGCTGGGGCTTGGGGAGGTTAACGGCGTGCTGCCCCTTTCAGTGTGCAGCCCTGGGCGATGGAGGCGAGAGGTCTGTCCCTGGCTTCCACAGGCTCCATCCTCGCACAGCCCTTGGTACCGGGGCACGGCTCTAAGGGCTGGAGGTACCAAACCCATCATGGATGATGCTATCCACAGCTCCAGGTTACACCACCGCGCCAAGCGGCAGCACAGATGAGTCCGTGAGGAGCACGGCTCCCCTCAGTGCCGACATCCACTGCGTCAAGGCGGGTCAACGCCTTGTCCAGCCCTCCCAGACAGCACGTGGGTCCCTGTGTCAAGCCCCCAGCTCTCATGCTTTTGTAACATGAAGGGTATCGCCTTCTCTCTCCGCTGAGGTGGACTTCGCTGGAGTTAATTACATTTTGTGGCAGGAAATCTGCCCCCCTGCAGGAGCCAGTCTGACCCTGACCACAACAAATGGCAAAGCACAGACAAGGAATCCTTGGAGGAGCGACTGGCCGTGCCACCAGGTAAGTGATGAGAAGGTGGGTACTGGATGCTAGAAAAAATCCACCTGAGAGCTGGGACATGGTCTCAATCCTCTGTGCTGGGCTATGGACACCACAGGTGTGGAGAACCACCTTAGGAGAGCGACCTTCAGACAGCTATTCCTTAGGCCAAGGCTAAAACTTCCCTGGCTTTCTCAGACAGGTTTGCCCTACCCCGGGGAAGCAGCCGGAGGACCATCTCTGTCAGATGAGCTCACAAGGTGTGACAGGCGCCACCCCTGCAAATGCTGAGGCCAGGAGCTGATGCAGCTGATGCAGCACAGGAGCAGCAGGTTTTCCTCCCTCTCCAAAGCGCCGCTCGTGCTGTGCGAGGTAATGCCACAGCAGACGAGGAAAACAAAGCCAGCAGCAGCTCAGCCTCAAAGCCCAGCTCGTGCGAGAGGTTCTCGGCGGCATCTAGAGACCATCTCCGCTTTGAAGCAAGACCCAAAACGCTCTTAAGCCTTCACAATCTTAATCCCCTGAAGACACACAAACAGGAATAGCCATATGCACGGGAAACCCAGCGCTCCGCGACACCTACCACAACGTAGACGGCTTTCTCGCAGGCCGTGCCGACGGGCATCCAGCCGTTCGTGGCTCTC
>NW_010430179.1:2194-4299 GCF_000710305.1 Buceros rhinoceros silvestris
GCTGCTTCGGGTGGGAATGGCCTCCCACGGCTTTGCTGTCCGAGGCGTGCAGGCAGCCCGTGGTATTCCGGAGGCCGGATTTGGAGCCGCTGGGAGGCTTTGAGCTCTGAGGACATTCTCGGGCCATGGTCTGAGGGTCAGAGTTGGGCGTCTGCAGATGAGGAACGGGCTCTGCAGCCGGTGGCACGCTGGGTACAGGACATCCTGAGAGCGGGTGGGCGGGCGACGCGGGGTGCCCTGCCACAGGGATTGTGAGGTTCAGCTGGTCCAGAGATTTGCAGCCTTCTGGCAGAAGGGAAGAAAAGAGACTGTACCTCATTGGAAACAGAAGACAACCACAGAACCAAGGGTGCCCCGAACTACCACCGTTTACCCCGCAACTCCCGTTATGGCACTAGAGCAGTAAAGGCTCCTCACGCCGTCATTTCATTCTGCACTGTCACTACATGCTAAAAGCAAAGCTATTTCTAAGCCTGCGATGCTCCACCACGGGGCTGCCAGTGACACTGCACTGCCACAAAGCACTGGAAATCCCCCGAAGACGCGCACGGCTGGCCAGTGTCCAAAGCGGTTCCGGCCTGTCGATGTGGATAAAAGAAATAAAAGGCTTATCAAAGCGATAGGAAGGATTAAACCACACGAGCAGAAGTCACCAGCCTCTTCCAAAAAGCCAAATTCAACTAATCAGGGAAAATTGAGAAGATTCTCCAAACGAACTCCAGAAATACAAAACAACACAGAACAGAACTGGGTCACACGATGCACATTTCTGCTGCCTTCAGCAAAACCGCGTCCCTAAAGTGGGCGCATTAACCACAGCAGGTTAGTGAGTCGGCTGACGCTGCCTCTCAGAGCATCCCAGAACAGCTCACACCACTCCAGGAGTCGCAAAACCAGCCCTCAGAGCCCGGGCCAGCGCGTCCAGCCGCAGAGCAGGTCAGGGTTGAGTTACCCACTGTCAGCAAGAAGAAAGCTCCCAGACCAGTGCACACCACAGCCCTAACTCCTTAAATGGGGAAGCGTGGGGTTTGGGGTGACCAAAAGGGCAGCTTCAGGCACCCTCCGGGAGGTGCCTCCAGCGTGTCCTGGCAGGTCTGAGGGACTGCGCTGCTGCGGAGCTGCTACACCCCTACATGTCAGAAAACGGCTGAAGGCACCAGCTTCGCCTGAAAAATGGCTGAGATCCCCTCCTCGACCCTCCCAAAGGGGGCTGCTGCGAAGCCGCTGCTGAACTGCAAGTGTGAGGGTTGCTATGGACTGTCGCAGATTTGCTGACCCTGAGCAGCAAACGCCGCAGCAACTCCCCCAGGCAGCCGGGATGGGCCTTCAGGTGTCCTGCCTGGCCTCGGCAAGCACAGGACCCACGCAGCACTGAACCACCTCTCCAGGACGGTACTTACAAAAGCAGTTTTCAGGCTTGAGTTGAAGCAGGATGAAGCTTCGCAGCAGCATCTGCCAAGCTTCGGGACAGCAGCGCAGCGCTGGCTGCGGTGCAGGACTCCTTCCTTGGCTGCAGACACCGGTGCTGGGGCTGAAACGCCTCTCGCAGTGGGTCTGACCTCAAACCACATGCTGCAAACTGTGTGGGAGATGAGGAACCCAACGCCTTGACCCTGTGCACAGCAGACAACAGCCCGAGGCCACAGCCCGAGCCTGCGATTTGCACCAAACAGACACTGAGGCTTCCACACAAACACTTCGAACGCACCAGATAGGACAGAGAGAACACACTGGATGCCCCCGCGCCAGCGCTCTCAGATGGGAGCCTGTTGCTTGCAGCCAAAGTTTTCCTTGAGTTCACTAACAACCCTCTCTAGGGAAGGGTGAGGTTTCAGAGGTGCACACGCACGTGAAAATCAACCCCTCAGTGTCACCATTCCAGGAGACCTCCCTGTACACTTCAATCCTCGAAACAGAGCCTGGATTATCCTACGCTGTAGGCTCTTCAATCCAAGATGCTCACAGGAAGGAAACCACACCAAGGAAAATCTCAGCAGCGTCGTGACACCCTGCCGGTAAATGCATGCCCCTGCAACCAGTACGGCCCTTGTCAGCAGTGTGAGAAACCACTGCGGGGAGGGCTGCATGCCGAGAACACCCCCGTC
>NW_010430179.1:4309-4512 GCF_000710305.1 Buceros rhinoceros silvestris
CCGTCTGCGCCGCCTGCACCTTCCTGGCTGCGCAGAGTCGGAGGCACCAGCACACAGCGTTTCAGAACAAAGCAGGCTGACATGACCTCAGGGCAGCACGCAGCGAGCTGTCAGACAGAACACATTGCTGAGCTGCTCGTCTGGCGAGCACGCCGCTTCAAAGAGCGGCGGGGCCACCGGCGAACGCCGGCTAGGGCTGCCAC
>NW_010430179.1:4585-6881 GCF_000710305.1 Buceros rhinoceros silvestris
CGGCGAACGCTGTCTAGTGCTGCCACAGGAAGCGGCACCAAGACCGCCGGGATATTTAGGGAAAACGGAAATTATACTTCAAATGCTCCTGAGCTTCAGCAGCTTCCTGCAACGGAGGACGACAAAGCCTGGCTTGAACCGAGCCCTGAGCCAAAACTTCACCCGCTTACCTGACGGGATGAGTTACGCCTCCTCCGGACCCCAACACGCAGCTGACGGGAAGAGCGATGTTTGCTGAAGCTGCAGCCTCCTCTACGGACCGCCCCATGAGCGGGCAGCGGCGCGCTCTGCCTCCACAGCTTTTATACAGAGTCCTGGTGTCTGATACCCCCCCAACCACCAGGTTTTGAATATTCTAGAAGATAGTTTTCACTAACAAAGGCCGAGCTCTGAGATAACGCTCGCTGGAGGACAAAGTCTGAAAAACAGCGGGGGAGCAGAGGGAGCGGGCAGATAACTGCAGCACCTCTACACTGCCACTTGGTCTCCTTTGCAGCCATGGTTCAAGAGCCAAGATGGGAGAACTGCTCCCCAAACTGACGGCGTAGCTGGGACTTCTACCACTGCTGGGCAATTCCAGCATCCGTCCAAAGCGCAACGAACAGCACCGTTATGCAGCCCCTGCCCGGTTTGATCTAGAAAACCCTAGCAGCCTGCATCCCCACCCAGCTCACACTAGTACCAGTCTAACCACTGAGGTGACCACCATGCTGCTCTGTGATGTCCCCAGAGCCAGCTTTGGGCAGTGGAGGAGCAACTCAGCCCAGTGTGCTTCGAGACCCTCCACTCAGAGCAGCACCGCGGGATGACAAGGAGCCCTGCTTAGCACGTAGGACTAAACCCCGCTCACCAGACACAGATCACAGATAAGTGGGGAGCTCCAGCACAACAAGTCATGAGTCACCTCCTCACTGCTCGAATACCTTCACCCGTTCTGTGCTTTCCACACCACTAAGACCTTTCAGTGGGAAAAACCCGAAGGGCTGTAAATGGGGCAAGGGGAGGCGAAACGCGGCATTGTCCTGAGCCGCAGCTCACTGCCGAGCTGAGCCACACCGCGTAGAGTGAACTTGCCTCCTGGCCACGAGACACCTCTGGTAGCCACCCTGCCGAGCCAGCCCTGCTTCCCCCAGGAACACTGAGCGAGATTTGCTCACGCTTTGCACCTTACCTGCTGCAAAAGGCATTTTGTAGGGGTAGCTGCTCCGTCCTGCGTGCACGCTGCTGATCCTGCCCTCCGGCACGTGCACGACGCCGCAGACGCTGTAGCTGTTGATTGCCGTTCCTTCTCCACAGCAGTACGGGGAGCTACACCAGTGGAGTGGCTGGAAATGAGCACCTGACGGCAAGGAACTGGGCGATACCAAGAGCCCCTCGCAGGTAGCAGGTTGTGAAAGCTCATCCTTGGGGTAAACGGAGCAGTGAGAGTAGCCACTGTATCCACTTTGGCCATAATAGACGTAAAACCCGTTCAGTGGAGTCAGCTCCGAGGATTCATAGAGGCATCCACAATCCGTGTGATTTCCGGGCACAGGCAAGGGAGGGAACTGCTGCACGGGGAAGGAAGGCTGATGAAATTCCTGTTTGGGGGTTGGGGATTTCTCTCCAGGTCTTCCATACTCTGGCTTCATGGAAGCCTGTCCCCCCATAAGCAAAGGCAGTCTGTGGTAGAAACCCTCTGTGCTGGCATAGGAGCTCGACAGCGACTCGTAGGGGACAGGCTCTGTCGTCCGGTAGAGCCTCGGGGAGTCCCGCTGCTCTCCTTTCCCCAAGGCGCCGACAGCGAGTCCCCCCCCGCCATGCTGGCCTTCCGTTTTCAAACTGGCCGCGTCCTTCTTGGATTTGACGCAGTTCTTCCTGCCGGCTTTGGCCCATTTCAGCGTAGATTTTGAGCAGTGATTCTCAGACTTGCCCTCTCCATCCGATTTACTCCTCGGCTTCAGGGGCTGGTCCTTCTCATGGGTCAGCTTCAGAAAGGCCACGGCATTCAGGCTGGCCAGTCTCTTTGGGGTGGGGTGATAGGAGACGGCACCGTCCTCCCTCTTTGTCCCTTCGTCAAAGACCTCGTCCAGTGAATGGTCACAGCTATTGCATTTCTGACTGGGCTCAGGACGGTTTTTTCCTTTCCCTGTTTTCACAGCTGTTTTTTCTACCGCAGGCCAGTTGTCCCCAGCTTTGCAGGACAAGCTCTTAATGGTACAGTCACTGCCAGCTTTAACCGAGTCCCTCCGACAACGCCTGCCCGACAACAAGCCATCGTCCCGTTCGAAAAGCAGGTTGTTCACCGCCTCGGCAT
>NW_010430179.1:6995-8612 GCF_000710305.1 Buceros rhinoceros silvestris
ATTCAGCGAGTCCAGCCTGCGTGTCCTGGGCTCGGAAGGAGCAGCGTCAAGGTCTTGCTCTGTCCCTGGATAAGTTACTGTGCACTTTTCCCCAGATGAATCACTCTTCCCTGCTCCCACAGGCTGAGCTTGTTCAGAGAACAAAGCAGGTCCCAAACTCTCCATCCAGCTGGGAAGGTCCTTTTTTTTACAGCTCTGGGTCTGTTTCGACAGAGATCCAGCCACATCCTCCAGCCTGGTGAGAAGCACCTTGCAGGTCTTTTTGTTCACCGAGGGGAGCAGTCGTCTCCGCAGTGGGTATGTCTTCCGCACTTCATGTAAATTCTTGCTTTTGTTCGTCCCCACAAACCCACTTGGACAGTTTGCAGCCTCGGGGGCACCTCTGTCTCGCTGCTCACCACACGCTGCCTCGGTCCTGTCCATCCTCCTGCTGCCTGTTGGCGACGAAGCCTGGCCAGCAGAACCAGCTGGATGCTTCAGAAGGAAAAGTTGTCTCTTCCGGGCATGCGTCATAGGATCAATGTCCAATCCTGAGAACGAAGAGAAAACATCTATTAATATCGCTGAGAGGGACCCATCTCCTCACAAAGCACCAACTGCCAGCGAGGAAATATTTGAGGAGGCTTGTTTCTATACTCAGCAGAGTCTTTTGGGGCGATGGCCAGTTAAGCCAGTTAAGAGACAGGATGCAATGAGACATGGTTTAATATCAAGCCACAGAACACAACAGTAATTAAAAGCAAGGTGGTGTCGGCAAACGCCACAGCAGCGGGGAACACCGGGGGACAGCCAGCAGGCTGCTTCACCCAGCTCCCAGTTACACCGATGCTGTTCCCAACACATTACCAGTTCTCATCAGATCTGCTAAAGATGATCCCATTGCTGGTCCAGGGCGTGCAGCAGAAATAAATCCCAGAAATAAATGCCTGCTCGCATGTTGATACAGGCCAGCTCTTTCAGTGTCGTTTTCTCAAACAATTAGACAAAAGACAAACAAAAAGTCCACCTACTCACATGAAAAGTAAGCCTGGTCTATTAAGCAGAGATCTGCCAACATTAATAAATTAAACACATGCAAATCCCTGCGCAAGTCAGAACCTGGCTACTCGCTGCTGCTGTTTCCTGGGGTGGAATTTTATGAAGGTTGTGGACATTAAACAACCAAATCACCATGTTTGGCAGAGAAGCCCTAAAAATTCTGGGAGGAAAAAGAATTACTCATCTGTATGTCATTCCTGGCTTTTCATCTAGATGCTGCGTCAAGTCGCTGTTCAAAACTGACACAAATGACTAAATTATGAAAGGGAAGAGATAAGAATCTGCACGTGGAACAGGAACCGCCTCGCTGAAGGCATGGCCGGGCACACTGACACCCCGCACCCCAGGGCAGCCACTGGCAGGGGCACGGCTTTCCCAGCCAGGCAGAGCACCGCACAAGTGGTCTGGCTCTGATTCACCCCGAGATGGAACTCCTCCTGCAAGCACCCAAGGCAAGCCAGCCGCAGGAGGACGATGGCTCCCTCCAAGCAAGAGGTCTCCGTGGAAAAGCAGGGAGGAAGCATCGAGCTCAGACCAAACGCAGACAGCACTGCCCGCCCTCACCCAGTGCACTGGCCG
>NW_010430179.1:8841-14974 GCF_000710305.1 Buceros rhinoceros silvestris
TGGGAGAGGAGCAGCACCGGCCCAGACCCCTCCGGCTCCGCGCTGGCTCCCCAAGTCCCCCAGCAAACTCAACAGGATTGTTAGCTCCGTCTGGAGCAGAAGGGTGACCACGCCGCTGTGCTCCTGCGCTGCAGGTGAGGAACGCTGCAACTCTGCTCTCCGAAGGAAGACACCTTCCCTCGAGGAGCTGTGGGTCTGAGCTAACAAAGGGTACAGGGGGGTGACACTAACCCACAGACCTTAAAGAGTCACACTAATTGAGTGAGATTGGAAGAGACTTAATTAAGCCTTGATGCAAGCACTGGAAACAGCAGAAAAGGACAACTGCTTGCATTTAACGGTACTTATTAAACAGTCAGAGCCCCTTTATTGGCACCAAGAGTCGGTCTTCTCTATTAGCATCAACCCAGGAGCAGTTCGATCCTCCCTGCAGCCAGGCAGTAGCTGGAACACCCTTCAATTGACACCATCGACACTGCTCTGCCACTTCTGAGGCTCTTAATTAAAGCTACTACTGCCTTTGCAGTGATTAGAACAAAGCTACCGAATTACCAGAACTGTTCATTTATATGGTTTAATCAAGCTGATAATTAGATTATCTATTTGAAATAAGCCCAATGTGTTTTAATTGACTTGCTTATATATGCATTAACTAAAAGAAACTCGGGCATTGGGAGCCCCCATGGTTGGCACATGGCTTCTCTAGGTGTTGGACTCTTCCCAACACATTCTGGAGTAACATACCCCCCCTCACCCTGCCACACACGGGGTATCTCCCTTAGCCAGTGCCCAGGTGGGAAGGCTTGGTGAGGAGGGAACATTTACCTACAGCCATGGTTTTCTGATGAGAAAAGCAGGTTCTGGGAATTAGGAGGACGCTTATCATGTCAGACAGGCGATTTCCTCCAAAACCGGAATTCTCCTTGCCCAAGAGGCCAAACTGACCACCCACAACCTCTGGAGCTGGCAAAGGACTGTGATTTAGAACACCCACCAGGCAGGGCAGGGTTTAGCACAGCAGACCAGCACCTTGTGTATCCACGCCCTGGGGAGCACAACTTCTCCCAGGCTGGATGGGCCAGTGGTTTCCCTGCTGCTCTCATCCTATTTTCTGTAGTCGATACCAAGAGGCTGAGCCTCTGGCAGAGGTGAAAACCCCAAATCAGAGAGCTGTGGCTCACCCTGAAGACCAGCACCAGGCTCTTCTTTCTCCTCGCCAGCAGCACCCTGACCTCCTGGCACTCACCGCCCATCCTTCACTTGCCAGGGCTTTACAGCCCAAGCGTATTCCCATGAGGTCGAGTGTCTATCAAAAACCGAGCACTACATCGAGACTTTGTCCAGCCCACATCTGCTCTGAAGTTAGAGTTAGTCTGGAGGAGACTGACAGACAGGGTTTGTTCTAGCAGCCAAGCAGAGTCGTTAACAGCACAGTGACCTGACCATCTTCCCCATTTGACCCCCTAAGGGATGCCAAGACAAGCAGTAGTTTAAATAAAACACTTTTTCTGGAAGCTAAGCATAGCAACACTTGAAGTAGCGATATCCAAAATTAAAACCATTTCTTAAATCCCCCCAGCCCACCCCCCCACTCCTTTTTTCTACATATGTTTCCTAGAACTGTGACAAATCCCCCTCCTCACCAAGCCCGGACACAAGACCAGTCCTCCAGCGTGGAACAGGGAGCACCGTCCCGCCGTGCTGGAAGGCGCTTTCGGCTGACACTAACCCGGCTTTCACTGCTGACAGGCTGCAACCAGGAACATCAAGAGAAACACTTGAGTTGAGCACGAGCGATGACAGCAGAGATACCGAGTCAGGAAGGCATGAATGCGGGAAGAGCACCCAGCGCCAACCCGTGAGCATCCGTCACACCAGCCCCTTGACTCGACAAGGCGGATCATGGGCAGCCGGGGGGTTATTTACCACTCCTAAACAGGAGGAGGTTCTGCCTGCACAGTTCTCCTCTTGGCACCTGGGCGCTAAGTCCTCTCTCCCCCACTCAGAGGTCAGCTGCCCCAGCATCCCCGAGCATTTAACTACAGAGGAAGAGTTAAATATCTGCAGAAAGGCAAAATGAGCCAACCCCACACATCTGGCATTATAGCCACATAAATCCCTTAAGTGGCAGCGGGGAGAACGCCAGTACCATTCAGCAACGCTTCCCCATGACTACAACCCTCTGACATCAGCTCCACAGCAGACCCACAGGGCAAGGTGCACAAACACACTCAAAGGAACTTACGCAAACGCAGAAGCCGGTACTGCTCCCTCAAATACTTCCATGATGCATTTCTTGGCTACATGAAAAACCCCAAACCCAAACAGAAAACAACCAACCAAGTTTCTCCCTGCCCTGCTCAGTTTGGGGAGCAGGAGAAGGTTGTTCTGCCAGGTCACACCCCACCAAAATCCTGAAGTCAGGTGAATTCGGTTTTTCTTCAAGCACACATCTGCACTCCGGTTGCTCGCCACCAGCTCCATATTACCAGTATACGATAGGAAGAAAAAAAACCAGTTCTGAGCGGTTAAAAAGGTTCAGTTTCTACACAGGGAACTTCCCTGTGGTATCACCACAATAAAACAACCGCCATGCCCCGCAGAGTGGTCCGTAGCTGCTGAAGCGGGGTTTATCCTCCCAGGTCCTTTCTCTGACAGAGTGTCTAATGGAGGTGGAGACAAGCAGGTTCAGCACCTGTAACCAACCTCGCTGTTCCAGAGCCAGGGCCATGTGAATTGATTACAAACCACCACTACCCATGCGGGGAGAAACACTGACCAACAGTCAGCTCCACATCTCACAGAAGCCAAGCACAATGTTTTAGACCTGCTGCTTGATGTCTCTTCTGGAAGAACTCTCTCACTGCCCCACTGAAGCTGCTCTCAGCCTGGAAAAATTCCTGCATTTCTCTGTTCACCACGATTTGTCATTCCCAGGTGCAGGAAGAGCCACCCCGAACCCTGTGCTAAGGAGGGTTTGCTGTGAGACTGCTGAGTGATGACGCTGCCACTTCTGGGGAGGTGTTGTGACAGACACGAAGAAAAAACCTACTAAATTCAATGAGGCATTCCCAAGACAAGCATGTGTCCAGCAAGGGGCACCACACAGTCTTACGAGATCGTTCTGGGGAACAAAAGTTACCTTTATGATGCTGGGTTCCCAAAAATTCTTTCCATGCCAATAAAACCACCCACACTGCACAGACGAGCTCCCGCTCATTCCCTCTTCAGCCAAAAGCGCCGAGCAGCTGAGAACGCTGCTCACCTGCGACCTGGCAACCCCTTCTCTTCCCCCAGCAGCTCTCGAACGCTGCTCAAAGCTGAACCATCTGACAGCCAAGCGTATCGTGCCTCAAGATCAGAGTCCTGCTGAGTTTACTTACAGCAAGTGTTGTACGTACTCACTGCAGGGTGTCGGGGCTCCTCAGCCTCTTTCCACCTCTATTGCTCCGCAAAGCAAAGAAGAAAAGCCAACTGAGCCCACAGGACTCCAAGAAATCACAAGATAATCCAGAGGACTGAAAGTGAAGATACTTAAGGCAGAACCACCTGCTCAGTGCTTGCAGGAGAGAAACTAGATGAACAGTGAGGAGACGCTTAGGTGTAACTATCAGACACGAAACGAGTTCAGGGACACAGCCGGGTCTGACCAGCGGCTACCAGAGCCCACCGAGCGTTTCAAAGCGAGCTGGAATTGCTGGCTCCTCCCTCAAACTGGACGAGTTCTGAAAAGTTACCTTGGCAGCTGTGGAACCCAAACCAGAGCAAAGAAATTAGAAATCAAAGAAATCAGAAGATATGACAAATCAGAATGAAGAAAAAAAAAAACAAACCCAAACAACCAACACCGGTCCAATTTTCTGCTAGACTAGAACCACTACCCAAACAGCAGAATCTGGAGAGAGTTGACGCCTCATTAGCAGGGGAAGCAGCGAGAGCCTTAACAGCTGCATTTGCTGTAATCACGCAGCCAGCATCTGTCTCTCCCTCTCCAGCACTTGATTGCAAGTGAAATTAGAAGGAACTAGTCTGGGACTACCCGTTCAAGCACCATTTCCTTCCCAAAGCTTCATGACGGAGACGTGCTCGTTCCAAGGAGAGACGGTGCCAAAAGCACAGACATTTGAAGCTTTTAAAGGTCTTAATCCATTTGGCGCTTCGATGATACACGACGAGTTGCGAGGACACGGGTGCTCCTCCCTATGCAGCATTGGTCTGTCGATGCTCAGCCCCCCTCTACCTGAAGAGGTTTGTGTTTAAACTGGCGCAGCTTCTGCTGCAACTCAGCCCAAAAGCTGGAAGTGTCTGGAGAATTGGCTCCTTCCTCCCCGCCGCTTTCACAGGCGGGTGGTTCTCCGTGCTCTGAGGAACGTGCTGCAGGAGTGAAGCATCCCAGGAGCTCTCCATCCAGGTAAATCAGACGCGACAGGTATCCCATGCTGAATTACCCCAGTGCTGAGCGAGTCCCACCATCAGAAGCATCGTTTCAATCCCAAATATTTACAAAAACGGTAATTGTTGCAGGCTGCAATTTATCTTCCCAGGGTCCAGCCTTGATTTTTCTCCAGAGGCCCATTGAGAGCTCCATCATCCTCACGCTCCAGAGAGAACTGTTTACCCAGAGCTCATTAGACTGCACGAGAGGCTGGCTTCTCTCTCTCCTCAACCCAGCCCAAGCCGTTTGCCAGCACCTCCTGAACACCAGGTGAATTCAGTACCGGAGCACGCAGCCCTCGCCACGCAGCTTCAAAACAGCTCGTGCAGAGGGGGCTGGGGCAAGTGTCCTGCCCAGCCAGGGGATGATCTCTGGGTGCTGCGCCCCTCCCTGGTCCAACACCAGTCATTATAACCCCGTTGGGAAAGCTGGTGTTCAGCCTCGTACCTGGAGCGTTGCAGAACACACGTGGCCGTGATAAATCACAGCGCTCCAACAGCTCCAATTACAACCGATGCGTTCAACCCAGTGTGGTACCTGCCCCAAAGTGACAGCAGGCTGAGGAGCCAGACCTGTTACCAGCCCGGCAGAGAGGTTCCCCAGCCCATTCCTTGGGAGGTCTGTCCTAGCCAAGACTATCCAGTTTCAGATCTCACCCAGTGGCAGAGCTCTGAAGCGCTTTGCAGGGAAGCCAAAATTAAATTTCTGTGGCTGTTCTCACACTCTCCACAGCCCCAGCAAGCAGCGTTTGCAAGGAATAAAAAATAAATTAAGAGGAAAAATGAGAAAAAAGAAACCTCTGCTGCACTACTGAAGCCTGATCTCGATGCCCAAGAGCCTAACGAAGAGAAGCCTCCTCAGCACCCGGGGCTGGGCAGAGCTCTGGGCAGAAGGTGCTCCTCAAACCCTGGGCTCTCATCTCCCCTGCCCGAATCCTCGGTCCCCATCACCCTCTCTGCTGGCAGCATTTCTGACCAGGCCCCTGTTAAAGCCTCAAACGCAGAAAGTGACTGAAGCAATCCGGGGAGACCAAAGAGGCATGTGGCAAGGGCAGGGAAGGCGTTCCGCGTCAGCCGACCCCCTGAGCCCTGGCTAACAGCACAGCTCCGGCCACTAGCCACCGGCAAAGGCTGCTCTGCGGCGAGGGTTAGGGTTGGGCTTCTACATCTTTTAGCACTTCAGAGAAGAGATTGGCCAAGAACTGCTCCATGAACTTCCCTTGCTGAGGCATTTTCTTCATTTAGGAGTGAACTGCTTAATTCAACTCACCTCGCTGAGCAGAGCCCGGTCTTTGAATACCAGCGGGGAAGAACGACGTATGAGTTTGGGGGAGAGTGGGAAAACGTTCCTCAAAAAATTGGTGACAAGGTGCATCGTTTGGGGTCCAACACAACTCCTGGAAAAAGCACATTCCTGTTTGGAAAGCCACCAGCTTCCCTCTCCCCATCACCGACACCAAGAAGCCGTATGACTGAGTTCGGGTTTAGGCTGTGGCTTAGGCTGGACATCCAGAACGTGCCATAGTAAAAAATCCACAAGAGAAGCCCTGTGTGACCTCAGCAACTCAAACATCAGTCACCAAAACCAGACTGAGCTTCGCAGCCACACTCTGGTCATGCATTTGCAGTAAACTCCAGAATTTGGGATAGTAGCCACTAGCTTTGTATGTTACTCTCCAAACTCTGCGCACAAAGCGGT
>NW_010430179.1:15052-24744 GCF_000710305.1 Buceros rhinoceros silvestris
GCACAAAGCGGCTAAGGGCTCTGGGGAAAAATAACGTGCAACCACGTCGTTAGAGACACCAGCAAATAAGCAGCACAGGGAGAGCCAACCCCTGCCCCCAGCAGAAGCCACGTCTCTGCCAGTGCAAACACCGCAGTTGTCCCCGCAGTGCAGAGCCCACCACCAGCTTCTCACCTCTCAAAACTCATCTGGAAAGAAAAACGAATGCAGCCACGGAGCGCCAGCGCCGACCATGCTGCTGCAGCGAGCGCCCTGGCGAGGCCAGGTGAGGAGGAGGAGGTGGGGTGGAGATCAGGCCCAGCTTGTCTTGAGGCTGACGACTGAGGACAAGCACTCACGCCGAGGAGATACCAGGACGCTTGGCCCGCGCTGCGTCACTCCGCCGTGAATCAGCCGTTCAGGTTCGCTCCCTTTAACGCAGACAGGCAGAGTCCAGAGATCAGCGCAGGCAGCCCTGGGCGGGAGGGGAGGTGCACAGCAACGGGGAGGTGAAAGCCGACACGGGATTTTAAACTCTGAAATCTCCCAGAGAACGTCAGCAGCAACTACTACTACACTTAAAACACCGGCTATGTTAAACATCACACGTTCACACAGAGTTGCCTTGCTGAACTTTAAATAGGTTCTGCTTACAGCTGCCTATATGACAGCGACGCTAACGATGTCCTGGGAGATGCCTAAAAGTAGTTTCAAAAACCAAGTCAAAAATATTTCGGGACAGCTTTGACAGTTGTGTTTTTAGAAGGAGCACAAGCTTTGCCAATCAAGTTAATCAAGGTTTAAAAAAAACCCACCCAAGCCTTGCTCATCTGATTTTCCAGATATGCAAAGCGCAAACTGAATCCCTTCACGGCAGAAGGCTGCGTCTGGTAAAACATCAATCACATGTCACTTGGCTCAGAGCGCGCTGGCACCGCTCCGGGTTACAGGCGGAAAGGGAATAACGGAGCATTTCCGAGACCTTATTTTGAAGAACAAGGTGCAAGGTTTTTCTAGAGTAAATATTAAAGCTCTTCTATATATTGTAATCACACTCTTCCACGACCACTTCAGGAACTCCCTCCAAGCTGCTCGGCCTCAGTAACTCTAGAAGCGCTGTGATTTCCCGTGCTACACAAGCACCTGCAGCCGCACTGCGCTGGGAACGCGAGGGCAGCTGCATCCCTGCCAGCCCCGCTCCGCTCAGAAGCTGTCGCTGCCGTCCTGCCTCTGGATCCGGACCTCTCTCCTCCTCTCACCGATACCTCTCCCTTCACTCTCCACTCCTTCCTCTAGACGCTTGTCAACACAGCCCCCTCGAGATCCAAAGACGACACGTTACTGCTCAACAAGCTCAAGAGTTGCTTTAGGGAGAAAAAAAACAATGCAGGAAATTCCGGGAAGGGCAAGGCATTCCTTCAACACAACAACTAACTAGCCATCCAAAAATCTGACCCGAAACACAACTTCAAGAATGTTTTTTTTCCCCCTTTAAATAATCTTCAACTTGCTCTCCTCAGCCCAGCGCATCCCCCAGAGCTGACAGCGCGGTGCCCCACCTCAGTGTCTGAATCCACTAGATGCTGACTCCACCAGCCATCATCTCCGAGGGGAGCGCAGGAGAGGGACTGGATTTTAAAATCCAGACACGCGTGTTTATAACCTCAACTGAAGTTTACAGAAGCCTTAAATCCAGGCAGGCAAAAAAAGGCTGTTAAATGCTACATGAACTTGGTATTTGGGAGGATTCCTGTGTCCTGACTCATCCCCAGCTGACATACAGCAGCCAGAAGTACCTCTCAGACGGGACTGTGACCCGAGTTTATTTTCAGTTCCAGCATGAGTACTCAACGCAGTATTGGTTTGCATTTGGAAATACCTGATGTTTCGGTGCTGTTCTAGAAGCAGTATCACACTGCTGCAACCCCGCCTTGGTCTATACAGAGCAAGCTGTCCCTAGAGCGGAACACCTTTCTGGGACTTCACATCTCCATCACAGGTTTTGATTGCTCTTCATATTCCAAGCGTGACAGACATTTCAAAAGGAAATAGGCTTTTTATTTTGTTATTCTCACTTTTGTACCATCACCTGAAACACCAGCATCCTCCCCACACTGCCCAGCTGAGGGCAGGGGTGCGGGAAGATCACCTGAGCTGAGCGTTTTGACCCTTGAGAGCCTCAGCTCCAACCCGGAATTCAAGTCTTCACGAAGACTTTACGATGCTCTGGCATTCCCGCTGCGGTCCCTGTCACCAAACTCCTTCCCCGTATGTCTCACAAACCACCATGCTGCACTGAACACTAAGTGGAGCTAAATCCGGAGCTGCATTTGAACTTGTGCAATAAAACTCCAGACTTGGCTGAAGCTTAAAACAGTCTCAAGCTGGGCAGAACTTCTGCAGGTCCAGAGACTTGGTGTGCCAAGCAGGGAGGAATAAAGTCATTGGACACCTATTAGCACTCCAGCACCTAAAGATTACCAGGTGTCCACAAAAGTTTCCTCAAGAAGCCAGCCCTGCCTGAAAAACGTCTCTGCAAAATCATTTAAAATCCACGATTATTTTTTTTACCCCCCTTCCCCAAATGCAGCATCAATCACCACCACACCATAGGTGTGTACTCACCCATCTTCCGGCAGTGTGGTTACAACCCAGCCAGAGCTGCCAAGCCTAACAAAACTCGCTGTAAAACCTCTCCTCCCTCTTCTTAACATAAGAGCACAGTATTTACAAATGGGAACAAGGGAAGGGAAAAAGTTCCTCTTAAAATTTCACAACTTGACTGCTTTAATGTATTAGGTCAGTCCAGAAAAAAAAAAAAAAAAATCACAACTGAATGGTGCTGCACCACCTTCTGACTGCTCGGAGGAGAACCAGGTGCTGCGCTCCTCAGGTGGCGTGGACACACTCACCTGCAGGACTGAATCCACACCAAGCTGGGTCTGTCGCCGTCTCGTTTGTGAAAGGGCAGTTCATTAACTGACGAGCACACAGGGACACACACGCCCTGGAAAGGTAGCAGGGGGAACACAGTTACAGATCAGGGGAGTCAACATGCACACAAGTTGTGAAGGGAGGTCCCAGTGGAAAGTCACGGTGGGATAAGAACCAGACGAGATTTCAGTCTGGAACCTAAAGCTACTACTGTCTTCACCAGACCCCTCCAACCTCCACCAGCCACTAAGTGCTTAAAGTTAATTGCTTGGCCATTACACTTCTCATTAGGAAGCAATTAGCACTTCAACGTTTAAGCCCTCAGCACTGGCTCTTTCTGGAATTATGAGGGGTGCAGGCTGGGCTGGGGAAACCCGCACATGGCGCGTGGACCACCACGTCCACCACCACGGCTGGATGAGGCAGAGGAGTCCCTGTCCCCTGCACTAACTTGGTTTGGATAATTTAAGCCCCAGAAGGCACAGGGACTCAATTGCCAAAGGTCCCAAGCAGGGCTAGAAGAGCATCTCTAGAGCCCAGCAGCTGCCACGGCGTGTCACCAGAAATCTGAGGAGAGAAAATCCTCAGGCCCGACAGCTGGGTGTTGTTCCGCAGCTCCATGCAGGAACTGTTACGTGGTGTTAAAACAACAGGAACCACAAGCCAAGCGTAGGCAATTCAGCCACTCTGGACAACTCGCAGCCCAAGCCCTGGAACACCGCTTCCACGAGAGCCCATTTAACTCCCATTAGGAGCTGGCCCAGCTCCTTCACCTTCTACTCATATCGCTAGATTTAACTACTCACACGCGTGCGCCCCAGGTTTGACCAACCATAGCAACAAATGTCCCCTTTAAATAGACCGGACAGCCCCTGCAGACCTGTGCTGGGAGCGATTGGTTTTATACGCACTCATTAACTGGCATTTATCTACCCACACATGCGTGGCACCATTTGGCCACTCAGGGAGGGAGCGATTAACCACACTCGGCGTTCAAAGCCACAGACCGGTAAGCTGTCTGCAGTGAGGTGAGCCAGTTAGGCTACAGCACACCAAAGGACCGCTTCGGTTTTGCTGCATCTTGCACAGCTGGAAGGAAAAATAGACTTAAAAAAAAAAGAGGAACGATCAAGAACGATGAGTAAGTAACACACTCGATCCCAAGAGCTCTGGAGTGAATTACGGGAGGTTTTGGTTGAAGAAGGTGCCCTGTGAGGTTATGTTCTCTCGGCTGCAGCAGAAACACCCACCTCTGCTAGAGCAAAAAGCTCGCCCCAAGAGGGACACGCGAGCAGCCCCTGCTCATGGCAGCTGTCTACGAGGAGAAACACCTGGAGTCATCCTGGCTACTGCCACTTAACATCCAGGGCTCTGCTTCGGAGCAAAGTGCCGGGCTTTGCTCCTCTGTTATTGTCGGGCTGCTCCCCAGGAGCAGTGAGGGATACATGGCCTAAAGAAAACCACCCTCAGGCGGACTCAGCCCTGGCCTTTGCCCAAACCCAGCGTTCAGCAGACGCGGCAGCTCCTGGGGAACTATCCCATATTCGATCACTGAGTCCTGGACTCAGCCACAGGGAGTCCCTGGAGGGACAGCAAGTGTGGAGACACACTCAGGTTCACATACCACCTTGATGGACCAGAGCAGCAGCGAAAACGAACAAATATTTTCATAGCCCACAACTCACACACTGGACAGGCAGGAATGACCAGTCGCACAAACACGAAAGGGCTGGAAGGTGGCACTCAGCAGAAAGCAGCTGCGGGTACTGAGGAGCACGAGTTAGATGAGTCAAAACCATCCTGCTGGGGTGAGAAAAAAATTCAGCCTCCTCCTGGGGTAGATGGCCAGGAGCGCTGTGGGTCAGAGACGCTCCGGCTGGCCCACGTCCTCCTGCACTGGGTGTAATGCTGGGTGAGCGAGGGAGCGGCGAGGGCAAAGGACTCAGAGGTGACCAGCAAGGAGGGGCATAGGGGGCTATGCCATGGGATTTAAAATACACAACAGGCAGAGGAAAAAAGTTCTAACATGCAAGACGATGAAGATCCGGCATTCTCCAGGGAATGAGCAGAGAGGAAAGGGCTGAAGCTGCACTGAGGGACAGTCAGAAGTCTTTTCCTATATCCCTCCTTCCTGCTGGGCTAGAAAAAGCAGATCACCTGAAGAAGTTGAGGTTAAAATGGTTAGAAGAGCATCTGCCAGCAACGTTTTGTACAGTTCATCCCCTGCTCCACAGCAGGGCTCACCAGAGCACTCCAGGCACATAACGGAGGCCAGCGAAGGTGCTTCAAAGCGCTGGAGCGACTGTTATCCCTGGTTTTGAAGAGCGCCTGAGTTTGGTATCACGTCTCTCCGCAGCTTCCACATCCAGCCAGCACAACGCTGGGCTAACAGCAGCTCTCTAAGGCCACACTAAGAGCAGAGGCTGGTTAACCCCAGCGCATGCTGCGGTAACTCTGTACCACGCGCTGCAAGAGAAGCCCCAGCAGCAGCTCAGCTCACGTAGAGCACAGGTACTTGCCGTGCGGATAAACTCCGGAGCATCGAGAGCTACAACTTGCTTTGAGACCAGAACAGTTCTGTTGTGTGACTTCCAGCTCCAACACAAATCTCAGCTCCGATGCATCCAGCTTTATGCGTGCCTGGACACTTCTCACACAGGCTTATGGCTGCAAAAGGAGCCCATAAAGAGAGACATTTGTACCCAAGCAGTGGCACCGTCTCATCTCAAGGGGAGCCCAGCAACAAGTCTTTGAGGACTTCCATTTTCACGCCAGCGCAGGTCACCACGAAGGAAGCGGGAACTCCAGAGGCTAAACCATCAGATCTCTGGCAAAGGAGCAGTGCTAAAACTTCCCCTTGGGAACCACAAAGCTTTCAAACGCTTCAGCCAAGTCTGAGGGAAATGCCACGGTGCCCCCAGCTGGATTCTCAGGAAGGTCCCTTGAAGTTGGGCTGTGGCTTCAGAACAGCTCAGTGTGCTGAGTACTGGGGACATGAGTCCTACGAGTGTGGCACAAACTGTTCCTCTGATACTTCAATGACGCCCCCTACACCTCCTCCAACTCTGCCTTCCAGGAGAACATATTCGTAACGGGGAAGAGAAGAGCAAAACTTTTGATGAACTCCCAGCACTTCTCAGTGGAAAAGCAAACAACAAGTATTATCCCTTGATTGTCAGCTACAGGATTTGAGAGCACTGGAGATGTTCAACACACAGGGCAGAGAAAAACACCCACAAACATCCACCAGCCCACAAGCACTGGGATGAGACACACACACAGTTCAGAGCTACAGGCTCCAGCAGGCTGGGGTGCAAGGAGACAACACCTGAAGCTAGACCACCGTAAATCTGACTGGAGGGGCCATCAGAGAGAGATGCCTGCAGCTGCAAGAACCAGCTTGGGCTTAAAATGTTTTGGTGTGACAAATAGCTGAAGCAGGAGCTGAAGTTCTGGTTATCTGGGGATATCCTGCGTGGGTATATTGTGTTCTGGTGCGTTGTCACTGCAGTATGAGGCAGAAACTCAGAATATGAAGCAGAGCCAAAGCGGCAGCGGGAGACACTTGCAGCAGCTACTGGTTGAACCGCAGAAGAACCGGTAGAAAGTTTCCAGGAGCTGCTGGAAGACACAAAAAGGCAGCAGCAAGCGCTGTTTTCCCATGCGGTGCCCGGCAAACAGCTGATAAGGAGGAATGCGCTGCACAGCCCCGCTCGAGGCCAGCAGAACTGGCTACCACGCAATCTCAGCCCCAAGGACGGCTCCGCGCCCGGCTGCCCACCTCCCCAGGGCCAGTTCTGCTGCTGGCAGAGCAAATCTCCGGAGATCTGATCCAAAGAGGATCTGATGCTGGACAACAGCTGCAGAGAGCTGTGAGCTGTGGAGTTTCTGCCTCATACTGCAGTGACAACGCACCAGAACACAATATACCCACGCAGGATATCCCCAGATAACCAGAACTTCAGCTCCTGCTTCAGCTATTTGTCACACCAAAACATTTTAAGCCCAAGCATGCTAGCAGCATTCTTTAAGCTAAAATGACAGATAATATCCTGTTTTAAAGCTCTGAAGTGAGAACCTCGCTACTCATTTCAATAACCAAGATAAACATTTATTTAATGGCTGTATTAAGAGGCAGAAATACACTCCTCTCCAGAAAACAAGGCAGACTTACGATTCTGGCTTCTGCAGGATTTAAACTCTCAATTAAAGATAAACTCCTCTAAACGGAGGGGAAAAAAAAAAACCCAACCCTCATTTCTTCTAAACAAAAAACAAGCGCAAATGGTGCCTCCAAGTCTCCAGCCTGCTCTGCTGCTTCCACCCTGCTCATCCCTCTGCCATCGGCGTGGGAGCACAAGCAGAGCTGAGCGATGCCCAGGGCCCCGCAGACACAGGGCATGCCACGAGTCCTGTCGGTTCTCTCCTGCAGGGTCTGCAAAGGTGATAAACCCTGGCAGACCGACACAGCCTCACGCTCAGCCCAACCTCACAGGTTTCCTTTCCTGCCTCTGGAGGGCTGAGCGTGTTGAGCCGGCAGCTGGCTGGAACGTCCCATGCCCTGGGTCCAGGATGAGCCCTCAGGGCACCGCAGCACCTTGGGCTGGTCTGAGACATCAGCAGCGAGCAGCCGAGTGTCCATCTGCCTCCTACCCCCCTGGCCGTTCCTGTCATTCCAGAGCGGTGCTGAAACACACTGTGCGCAGCACTAAGATGCTTCGTTGCTCTTTTAACCCGACCAGGACACTGATCTTTACCTACACACTTCCCGTGGATATTTTCAGGGGTATAAATATACGTGTAAGATTGCCTTGGGTGGAACAGGGAGAAAGCATTTACAGCTTGCCTGGATCCGCGGAGGGGCTGGAGAGGTTTTTATGTGGCTGTAGGAGTTTCCCAGCCTGCTGGAAAGAAAATTAGGACCACGCGATAAGACAACCATAATCTATATGGGAAGTGTAAAGCCATAAGAGCTGGACTGAGACCTCGGGGGCAGCATCTGAAGCCACTTTCTCCCCCTTTTTTTTATTTTTAAGTTGCCTATGTTCCATTTACACCCAATGCAGACCCATCCAAGAGGAACTCTCTGACCTGCGGGTACTCCCAGCACTGCTGCACTGGGCTGTCACAGCTGGCTGAGGCTGAACCCCCTTGCAGGACCGAGACACAGAACTGCTGCTGTTGCTCTGGCTTCCCTCCCCTCCATGGCCCAGCTCTCTCCGCTGCTCCCACGGTTTCCCTGGAAACATAGGCAAGCTTAGGCTGGATCGACATTCACGCCGTGGACAGATGGGGTTTGGAACAGCCCAGTGCCTGCAATTCAAGGGCCAGTCTTGGGATAGGTCACAACATCAGTACAGAAACCACCCCCCCGAGCTCCCCAACCCCCCAAACTTTATGGAAAAGTTAAGGGTCACCTAATTGTCCAGTAATGAGCTTCGAGGTGGCATCTCAGGGAAGGTCAGCGATTGCCCATTGTGCTGGCGCAAAAGCATCGCGCTGAGCACGCGGCAGTTTTGTTTGGAGGGAAGGATTTAATTTTTGTTTCACAGAAGAGCTCCTAAGCTCATTAGCAGTTTCAGGCAGAACAACTGATGCAAAACACACGTACGTCGAGCGCAGACAAGAGCCACTTGCAGGTCACGGTGCACTATCTGCACCATAATGATGCCACATGCATCAAAATCCCCAGTGCTGGCTGAGATTATTCCCAACAACGGCTGCAGACCTGCGGTCCCCTTCGCCCAGCACCAAGAGGAGCAGAGGTCTATCACTCCTTTAGAGCCCCGGAGGTGTCAAGACTGCAATTTCAGCCAAGCTGGTAATTTATTCTGAGGCGGGAATCATTCCCTGGCTCTTCTTCTGCTATGTGGGAGAAGTGGAAATGGCTCTTTATTGAAGGCTGCCCAGAGCGTGCTTTCCCATTGCTGCTGCCTGTCCTCTCTAACAGCATGTGAAAGGATTCACCTCTTGGTGGGAGGGACAGTAGAAATCCCAAGTATCTGCATTCCTGGAGATTTTTTACGAAATCCAGCACTGGAGGAAGGGAGAGACAGATGATGGGGCTCTTGTGAGGGAGGCGGGCAGGCAGCAGTCGTGACATATTCCGCCTCACTAGGCACACGTGCTTTGTAATGGTACCCACCACTTCTAGATAACGAGGGACACGAGTGAGAGCCAGGGTTACTGCGGCACCATTCAGGGCACAAAGCCCCGAAACGCCTGCGTGGGGAATGGAAGCGAACAAACGTGCTGCCATTGAAGGAATCCCCCGTTCACGGTTTACCTGTCCCAGTACTGGGGGTTTCCACACCTGCCCTGCCACCAGCATTTCAACCCAGTCTCTTCTGGCTACACGTGATTACAGCTGCCAGACCCTTTTCCTTGCTCACCTTGGAGATATCTGCTGCGTCTCCTTACTCTGAACCACCTACAACCTCGCCTCCCTGCACTGACTGTGACAGAGCCAGACAAACAAAGAAACAAACCCAAACACGCCTCTTGCATCAGCTTTTGGGGTTTTTTTTTTTATGTAAGAAACCCCTCCTGCTGCCCACTTCACAAGCCTGCACTCTCCTCCTCCCAAATCTTCCACACTCATCAATATGTGATTACCACTGCCTATTCCCTGCTGCCTGTGCCCCCCCGGAGCCTCCCGCAAAGAGAGATGTCTCAACGCCCCTCTTCCCGCCCCCCCAAATCCTTCCCACGCTATTCCCGCACCTAAACCAGCAGGAACGCGTTCCCTCTGCCAGTGCCCTCCCACAGCCAGTGCTCAC
>NW_010430180.1:0-1581 GCF_000710305.1 Buceros rhinoceros silvestris
GGGAACCGGCTCCCCTTCGGCACGTGGAGGTGCGGGCGGCCCCGGGGTATGGGTCAGGGTGGGAGTTCATCACCTCACAGGGGCACAGGAGGAACGGGGTGATCACGGAACCCTGGAGAGCACGGGCTCTCCCCAAGCCGTGCTGCTCGCTCCAGCCCTGAGCTGCCGTGGTGAGACGTGATGTGGGGTGAGATGTGTCCCCCAAGCCAAGCCGCTGAGGCCGTGCTGCTGCAGGACATGCTGCCCTCTGCCACCACCGCCTCCCGGGCAGGAGGATCCTGCCATTCCCAGTCACACGCAGTGTGTCATCCCTCTGGTAGGGACAGTGACGGGCGGAGAGATGTGCCCTGCAGCGTGGGGACCAGAGAGCAGCACTTGCAGCGCTCAGCACCATCACCCAGAGGTGCTGAGGTGCCTGAGTGCAAGCCCAGACCCCCCTGGGCTGCAGGATGAGCACTGAGGCTCAGCTCACACCCCATCAGGGCATCTCCCGCATCCCAGCAAATACTGCGCAGAGCAGGGCAGAGGGGGAGCCCTGCGTTGAGTGGGGTGGTCCAGTGGACCCGTGGCTCCGCACAAGCCCAGCTCTCTTCTGCCCGGGGATGTCTGGTGTCAGAGCTGGGACAGCCCGGCCACGGGATTTCCCAGCCCTCCGCCGAGCTGCCTGCAGCTGCTTCCCTGAGCAGAGGTGGGAGCGAGAGTGTCTTCCTGCAGCTGCTGAAAGGATGGAAATAACGGCCATACGCCGGCTGTCTGCGGGGCAGGGGGGCTGCGCTGGGTCGATGCTCTCCCCATGAGCCAGCCACCCCTGTGGCAGCAAGGTTGGGACTGTAGGACACACACAGTCCATGTCCGCACTGAGCCCTGCTGCACGGCACCGGGCTGCGCCGGGGTGAGAACAAGCCTGTCGGTGGTCTGAAGAAGCCTGAGACCCCCAGGGAAGGCAAAGGCAGCAGCTGGCCGGTGAGTCCATCCCAGGGAAGAAAAGCAAATGGTTATCTGTTCAGCCCAGCGGGTTCCCTGGTGGGCTTTAGTGCCTAGGTGCTCACACCAGCCTGAGGAGAGGTGGCGGTACCCCGGGGCTGGCCTGCCCCTCACCCTGCACATGGGACCCTCTCGGGAAACCCACAGGGATGGTTTCTTCTGCTGCGTCCCTTCTCCGGGCAGAGACGAACCTCGCAGTGTTGCCCAGGGAGGTTTGACACCAAAACCCCACCTGGGGCAAACCCTGCAGGGCTCGGGGACCAGGCTGCCCACCCTCGGTGGCTGTCCGTTCCGTGGAGCTGGTGGTATTTCTGTCTGTAATGGCTCCCCAGGCAGGAGCAGCTTCCTGAGCACCCCCAGGCTCTGCTTCGCTGAGGCGCTGGCATCACGCTGCCAGCCGAACGCACTCACCTGGGACTGGTTCTCCCAGAGCTGGTGTTTCCAACGCAGCTTCGCAGGGACCTGCCCGGTGGGACTGGCCAGTCCACCCAGTTCACAAAGCTGTAGCTGAGCGTCCAAAACCTGCAAGAAATACAGCCAGGGGGTCGGCTCCTGCCCCGCCAGGGCAGCTCGCTGGGCTCCTGCAGCCCCTGGCTC
>NW_010430180.1:1692-2155 GCF_000710305.1 Buceros rhinoceros silvestris
GTGTCGGGGGGGGGCTGTTTGCAGCGGCCAGAGCAGCCCCCAGGTTGCTCTGTTTTACGCAACTGCCCTCAGCAGCCACCACCATCTGTGTGAGGCTCGGGGACCTGTGGAAGCTGTCCCGTCGGCTTTGGACGGTCCTGGCTGTGCCCAGGGAGGTCTGTCGGGGCGGGGAGAGGATGCACAAAGGGGGTGACGGGGTTTTGCAGCGTGGGGGGATGTCAAACCCAAACCCCAACCAGCTGCCAACCAGTCAAAGAGTCCCCAAGAGCCTCCGAGGGGGGATGCCCCAGCACCCCTCGGGAGAGGGGACAACGGGAGCTCCCTCTGGCACAGCCATCGCGGTGCAATGCTGCTGGGGCCGGAGAGGGCAGAAATGGCTTTTGCTTCACCAGACACTCCTGAGAGGGGGGTTAAGGAGGGGGCACAGCCCCGTGGCTGCGGCTATCGGCTGGGGAGGACCGAC
>NW_010430180.1:2497-3042 GCF_000710305.1 Buceros rhinoceros silvestris
TATTCAGCCCGTGGGGGCCCATCCCCAGCAGCATCAGCAGCATCACCACCCCTCTGTGCACCTCAAGGGGTTGCGCAGGCCTGAGTCACCTCTGCCCCCAGCCCTGTGTCCGTCCTCCCCTTCTATGTGTGACACCGGGACACTCCAGGTGCGATTTGGACCAAGTCCCAGACCCAAGCTGGCAGAGCGGCATTTTGCCCAGCCCTGGAGCCCACGGCACCATCACAGCAGCATCAGCAGCATCACCACCCCTCTGTGCACCTCAAGGGGTTGCGCAGGCCTGAGTCACCTCTGCCCCCAGCCCTGTGTCCGTCCTCCCCTTCTATGTGTGACACCGGGACACTCCAGGTGCGATTTGGACCAAGTCCCAGACCCAAGCTGGCAGAGCGGCATTTTGCCCAGCCCTGGAGCCCACGGCACCATCAGACACCACAGAAGCGAGGGCTCCCACCCATGCTGGTGGGTGTGTGACCGCCGGGCAGAGGCAGGGCTCCTCCCGACGCTTCCCAAACCTGGGGCCAGGAGGAACCTTCTGTCCGACCCCG
>NW_010430180.1:3281-5448 GCF_000710305.1 Buceros rhinoceros silvestris
GTGACCGCCGGGCAGAGGCAGGTCTCCTCCAGACGCTTCCCAAGCCTGAGCGCAGGAGGACCCTGCTGTCAGACCCCGGAGGCATCTCCCGTGTTTCAGGTGGCCCGTGAGGAGCAGCATCTGCAAAACATCACCCCGGGAAGGTCTCTGATCCCTGTCCTCACACACGTCCACTGCTGGGAACAGGACATGGGGACAGATGAACATTTGCCCTGGCCTTGTGCAGCCCCTCCTGCTCCCGCAGGACATTTGGGGTCTGTCGGTCAACTCTGAAAAGGGGAGAGGGCCGAGAGGCAAACCCTGACCTGCCTGGGAACCCGGAGCCTGGTTCTAGAGGTAAAAGGGTGTTGAAGGCGTTTCCTCTCCTGGAGCCTCACCAGGACCATCGCCCGCTGCCCGCGCTGGTGCTGTCCCCACGGGTTCATCCTCCTGTCCCCACTGAGATGCGATGCGGATCGTTCCACAGGGATCACTCAGCCGGGATCTGTCCAGAACTCGGTACCAGTTTCTCCCCAAGGACGCAGCTGCCCTCGCAGCGCAGGGAGGCACCGATCCTCCTTCATGCTGACTCAGCGCAATTTGGAGAACCACTCTCGCCAGCAGTAGCAAAGCCCCCCTGCAGCTTTCCACCCGCTGCTTTGCTTCTAGAAGACCCCTCTCACCTCCACAGGTCTATTTTCTTCCCTGCAGCACCGCCGGGAGCTGCAGGCATCTTTCGCACACACATCTGAACCCCAGTGCCCGTCACCACCCCGATGCTGCTGCTAGCAGCACGCCGGGTCCCCTGCCCATGGCCCCAGGCGCAGGCTCAGGCTGGAGGTGACTGTCCTCGGGCATCTGGGCAATCCCAAGGTGGAGGAATCCTTCATCTCCTGCCCTTTGTCTTACCGTGCTGCCGTGGTGGAGGCTCCGCTGTGCCACAGGTTTTGCCAGCCGGGGAAGGGAGGCAGAGGCAAGATGATGGCTAAAAAGCCGATGCTCAACAGCAGAGCGTGTTTCGGAACTGCAAAAAGAAAAAAAGCTGTTTTCCATGAAGTGCAAAATACGCCACGAGTTCCGCCAAATCTCACCTCCGGGCCACTATTTGCAAGTGCAGCGGTGGCATCGAGCCCCCAGAACAGGGGGGCTCAGGGCAGGACGAGCCCCACAGCCCGGACTGCAGCATCCCTCAGGGAGGGCGGGCGAGCTCCTGGGATCTGGGGGAGTAATTAACTCCGTGGCAGCCGCCGGCTCACCCAGCTAATCTGTTTAACCCTGCCGGGTAGAGCCTTACGCACTGGAAGGGACCGAGGTGCTGGGAGGTGAAGCAACATGCCTGGGGTCGTCACAGTTGTTCTGTTTCAGAGCAGAACGAAACAGCCTGTGGGCTTCCGCGCCACGGTCACTTCTAACCCATCCCCATGGCTGAAAAACCCAACACTGTGCTGCTGGGTCTGGATTTGATGTCCAGCCTGTGATTCTTCTTGTGCCGTTCACTGTGAAATTGAAAAGCTCTTTAATGCTCAACACATTCTGCTCTGCAGCTCCTCACACCTCGCAGCCAAATCTCCTCCCCACGCTCTGGAGGGTCACCTGAACAGGCTTATCTCCGGAAGCATCTCACGCCAGAGGTTTTTCTCCAGCCTCAAATCATTCCCCTCTGTCCCTGCTGCAGCTCCCCCTCCCCAATCCCCCTCCCAAGCCTCGGGCTCCCAGAGCCCACGCTGCACAACCAGCCGCGGGGGCTCCGAGACCGAAACCAGCCTCGCGTTCCTCTCCCTGCAAATGAGCGAGTTGGGATACAGAGACAAAACCCCCGCAGAGCTGCCAAAAGCCTGTCTGAGCCAGGGCTGCACACAGGCAAGTCACTGCTGTCGTTAGAACAGTGTCTTTAATTGCTGCTCCTCTCCTTCTGCCTGTGCCCAAAGAGCCGATCCTGGGTGATTACAACGGACAATGTCATTTAAATCAATTATCTCCCTGTTCAGAGCCATCCAGCCGCCCCTTCCCTCGCTGCACATCCACGAGCCCCATCATTTATTCATCCTAGGCTGCACTTAAACACCTGCTCCGGTGCCGTTTGAGTTTGGCGGAGCATTAGCTTTAAAATTTTATGAAACACAGCGCAGGTGGCGCAACCAGAAATGAAGGACCATCATCACGGCAGGGACGGGCTGGGGAGCAGGAT
>NW_010430180.1:5564-6199 GCF_000710305.1 Buceros rhinoceros silvestris
CATCACGGCAGGGACTGGCTGGGGACCAGGATGGGCCCCGGCTCCTCCGGGGCTCCCTCCACTCAGGAGAGACTCGAGGAAAGCTCCCAGGGGAGACAGGGACTCAGTGCCTGTTGAGTGAGCAAATGACACCTTTTTCCCTGCTTTCCCATTTCTGAACGGCAGGTCAGGGGGTTCTTCACGCCCTCACCATGCCCGGGAGCCCTGCACTTGGGAGCATCTTGTGCTCGCTGGTCCTCGGGCGGGTGTTGCTTTGGCGCTGCTGCAGCACAAGTCCTCGGCAAGGGAGTTGTCCCTGGCAGATGAGCTGCCTGTGAATGAGGCACCGTTTGCTTTCTCCCCACCAAACTAGGACCAGCAGGCTTTGGAAACCACGCTGGAGCCAAGTCATGGCTGCATCCGACCTCAGGGCTGCTGCAGCAAGGCCAGCCACAAACCTCCCTGCGAGCAGGGAGAGCCCTGTCTGCTCCAGCACCATGTTGCCCTTCTTCCCCCTGAGTGCTTCCCCCTATCCCATAATAACGATAAAACCCGCAGTCCCTCACAACACCCCCTCAGCTGCTCCCACCAGCTGATCGGTCCCTCCCTGAGGCTGAGGCAGCGACACCCACTCCCCCTCCTCGCGGGGGGGGGCC
>NW_010430180.1:6340-6616 GCF_000710305.1 Buceros rhinoceros silvestris
AGACCCAGTACTCAGTGGGGAAACTCGCCGGGCCGCCAGGTGAAAGCAGCGCCTTGGCTGTGGAGGAAGGCTGAGCATCCCTCCTGGGATGCGGTGGAGGGAGCAGGCGTCTTCTCCCCAGTCCTTCCCCACCCCCGGCTTCCCCTCCCTCGCACCAGCTCTTTCCAGGCTAGCAGTGAAAACACTGATCAAGCACCAAACGGTGTCAGAGCCCTGCAGGACCTTTCTAATTTTTTCTTCCCAGGTGCCTTAAAATCATCGGCTTGTTTCCCAGGG
>NW_010430180.1:6797-7226 GCF_000710305.1 Buceros rhinoceros silvestris
GTGGTTCTGCCCGCATGTTCCCACCGGGACAGCCCCGCAGCCCGGCCAGCTGGGGAGATGCTGCGTGCCAGGACTGATGTGCTGCGGGGTGGCATCAATTTGGGATGCTCCAGCTTCACCAAAAGGTGAGGAGGTCTGACGTGGTCCACGGCTAATGATTTTCCTTTAAAAGGACAGACAATCAGGGATCTCCCTGTGTCCCCCAGCACCGCAGAGCTCCAACCCTCTCCACAGTGCGGCTGTTATGTGCCGTGGCTCCCTGTGTTTACAGCTGATGACGAGAGCTTTGGAAAGAAAATATTTGCTTTGGCAATTCCCCTCTCATCTCTTAACCCCATTTTCCATCGCCAGCGCGGAGCTGGGCTGGGGGCGGGAGGAGCAGGGCGGGGAGCGGGGGTCTGCTGGGGCAAGGGGAGGTTCGAGGCGGTT
>NW_010430180.1:7392-7804 GCF_000710305.1 Buceros rhinoceros silvestris
GAGATCTGTACTGATGCCTCTGGGGCTGGTGTCACTCACGCTGAAAGGCTCAAGGGCCCATCGATTCCTGACCCGACAGCCACCCCAGCCCACCGTGGAGGGGAGGAGAAGGGCAGATCGGCTCCTGCTCCTCTTCCCAGGTGTGAAGAGGAAGGCCAGGGGGATTACCAGGCGCCCGCTGTGCTGGGATGCCTGGAAAGCTTCTGGAGCAAGGAGGGAGTAAATCTATTTAAGCACCTGAAAGATAAGGAGGTGATGAAAAGCTGCCGGTGTGGGTTTGTCAAGAAGAGATCACATCAAACCTCCCTGATTTCCCGCTTTGACCAGCCGGATGGATGAGGAAGAAGCCTCGAACAGGACCTGATGTGGCCGTGTCATGGGCTGGGCTGGGCTGGGCTGGGCTGTCCGTCCC
>NW_010430180.1:7881-11061 GCF_000710305.1 Buceros rhinoceros silvestris
GTCCTGGTCATGGGCGGGGGTGGGCTGGGCTGGGCTGTCCGTCACCTCGCCCCATCCCTCTCCTCGCTGGGGTGCGCGGATGCAGCGTTGGTGCTGGCTGAGCCTTCGGGCACCCTGCAGAGATCCCTGCAGAGCTCCAGCCATCAGCAGATCTGCGCGGGGACTTGTTTCAGTCCCCTGCCTTCACACTCCTTGGTTTAAAGCGAGGGACCAGTCTGTGCCCCCAGCCCAGCCCCTGCGCACCAGGAAGGGTTTCCCTGGCCACCAGCAAACCTCACTGCTGCGGTGAGGAGGCACCGACTGAGGTGGTCCAAGGCTGGGCAGATGTTTATGTGCAGAAGAACGTCACAATGAGGTTCAATACGGAGATGATCGGCAAGTGATGATCTCGGCCGGAGCTGAGAGCATCCCTGCGCCCAGGTCCTGACATTCCCAAGGGTGTGGGGCCACGATTTCATTGGGCTTCTCTAGAAGGCAGACAGGAGGAGTAAGGGCTGGTCTCTGCTGCCTTTCAGGCTGCTCCCACAGAGCCCCACAGCTCTGCAGCGAAACAGAAGTGCAGAGACCTCCAGGGGCAGCTCACGATGCTGTGAGGGGCTGCTGCGCTGGCTGTGCCCTGCAGAAACCCCGCAGAAACGCCGCGAGCACCAGCTCCTGAGAAACCCAGCGTTTCAGTAAACCTGCCTCCAAATTCCCCCGTTTTGCACCATCTGTGACTCCTTTCAGCAACTTTTCCTCCAATGAACTCAGAAAGATGCTTTCACAGGACAGGGGCTGCTGAGACCAGCATCCCCAGCAGGTCAGTGCCCCAGTTCCGCCGTTTTTGGGGAGCAGGCAGCTCTGGCAGTGATTTCTGACCACGGGAATGAAATGCAGGAGGATTTATCAGTGCTGCTGCTCTCAGGTGGAGTTCGTGTGTGCTGCCTGTGTGTGCAGAGGTTACCCCACCAGCCCCTCGCACCCAAAGGCGTCCTCAGCATCCCTGCAGGTCATTTCCAAGGGGATTTTGGTTCTTCAAGGGTCTCCACTGGAGCCAGTTTAAGCACAGGCGCAGGGAGACCCACGGGCTGTCAGCACGTCAGCTGTGGGTGAGGAACTGGGGACTGTGGGGCCTGGACTGGGAGGAGTGGGAAGGCTGCAAACGGGGCAAATCCAGCAAGAGACCAGTAGGTGTCTGAGGACCCCAATGTACAAATCTCAGCACCAGGCTTGCCCGAGTCTTCATTCACAATGCAGACACCAGGTCCCCTGTGAGTCTGGGGCCGTCACTTTGACAGGGTGATTTGTAACTTCCCTGGCTCACTGTGGCAGTGGTGTCAACCCTGGGCCGTCCCCCCTCTGGAGAGCATCTTCTCCCACCTGCACTGGCAGGAGAGCGGCACTGCGGAACAGGGACGTTGCATCATTCCCATAGCAACAGCCTGGGCGGCTGCAGGAGAATTATGACTTTGTTCCCCGTTCTGGCACGAGGAGAAGCTGGGCTTTACGGGATTAGGCAGATCCCAGCTCAAACATCCAGGGTAACACCAGAGGGAATAATGAAAGTAATAGCAGAATAAATGGCTTTTGATACCAGGCTCTGTCCAAACAGCGCGAACAACCCACCTTGGTTAAACTTGGTCGATGATGACATGGTTTCCACGCTAAGTGTGAACCCTTCAGGGCTTTTCGAGCTTGTCAAACTCTGTGTCCACCCAAAGCAGCACTTGGCACAGCTTTCTGAATTCCTCACCCTCCAGGCAAGACGATTGCACTAACCTGCATGATCCAACCCAAAACATTCTGTTCACCACGAGCATGCTGATGCAAGGACCTGGAACAGAGGATTCCTGATGAGTTTGCAAGGTGGGTCTTCTCCGACACAATCACCCCATCGACGTGTCCACCAGCACCTCGGGCTGCTCGTTCCAGCCCTTCCTGATGGCCTTACCCAACCAGCCCACATGCCGTGAGCGGGTGGTCCCTGCTGAGCAGGCAGCAGAAACCACAGCGATGAGCTGGTGATGGAGGAGACAGCGAAACGCAACTCAGGACCAAGACACACCAGGGACCCTCTGACTCCTCTGGCTCAGAAGCCAGGCTGGGACAGAAGCAAGCTGTGCCACCAAGCACACCTCATGGGTCCTTCAGAGAAATAGATAAGTCATTACATTTGAGGCCAAGAGTGATCGTTATCTTCCAGCACCTCCCTGACGATCTCCCTTTTTCCACGGGTCCACGTCTGATGGCTGAACTTCCATCTCATCGTGCTATGAAGGCTTCTCGCCCTGGGGAATGAGCCCCCCCTCCAGACTCATTTCACTGCTGAGGGATGGCCCTGGCTGCTGAGTGGTCACTGCAGGGCTTTATTCTTGCCCAGTGCCAAGACTGGGTCTTCTTGTGAGTTGAGGACACGGGGCAGGACATCTCTATGGCTGCCAACAAACCACCCAGCCTCTCTGCTTTCTGCACTCCCCTCGGGACAAGGGGCAGTTGCTGCTGCCCACCCTGAGGCACATCATTTGCTCCAGCTAATTCCACACCCTCCGGATCCGCTGCCAACTCAAACCAAAACGACTCTCCCCAGCGCCCCGAGCGCCGCCTGATTTACCTCCGCAGGAGCCACCATCCCCAGCCAAACCCTCCCTGCTCCCCACTCTCTCTTTCCGAGTATTTGCTGATTTAAGCCAGTCCCTCAGGGATTCAATTTCTGTGCAGAACGGGAGGATTTAGACATACAGCCAATGTTAATGCTAATAGGATTTGTAGAGCTAAATTTCAAACCACCCCGTAGAACTTAGTGCCCTGTCGTTATCTGCACTCGGCTGCTCGCCAGGTACCTGACCTATGGCCACCAAGGGATGGAGGTGCAGATGCTCCCCAGCATCCACGTGAGCTGCTGAGCCCTAATCCATCTCTGCGACCCCGGGATCAATCAGAGGTGAGTGGATGATGTGTGAAAAACAGATTTTCCCCCTCCACTGAGAAGTTGTTATTGTTTTAAAGAGGCTTTGGGGGCTGCTTCTGATGTCTCCACCAAAAGCCCGGGAAGATGCTGCTCCTTCCTTGAGCTGCTCTGACCTCAAGCTACTAAAAATAAGGAGTGAAAGGACCCTCAGCGTGAGACACTGGTTGGACCTCGTGGTGCTGGGCATCTTTGGGAGCTTGGGGACAAGAGGGGAATAAAGCATTCAGGAATGC
>NW_010430180.1:11214-11550 GCF_000710305.1 Buceros rhinoceros silvestris
AACAGTTACGATTCAACGGAACCTTCCAGATCTGGAGATGCCATGGGTGCTGTGGGCTTTGCAGCCAGTCTGCCGTGGGCCTCCACCCAAGCAGATGGGCTGGATGGTTTCAGATTTTACTGGCCATGATCCCACATTGCCCTGACGAGCATTGGGAAAACCAGCGGGACCACACGACGACACTGGGAATACCCACAGCAGGTCCCTGCCGGAGGTGAGCACACGAAGCTGCTGGGGGCTGGTGGGCAGCCCACCAGGGGAAGGGAACACCCCACCGAGGCGGCTGTCCCTGCTCGGAGCCAAGGCTGGGGGAGGCTACCACACCGGCCGCTTCCA
>NW_010430180.1:11633-13321 GCF_000710305.1 Buceros rhinoceros silvestris
TGGCTACCAGAGCGCCCGCTTCCAAGTCTCGGCTCATTTTCCCAAAGCCGAGTCCAAAGATGTACCCGGGAGGTTTCCACTCACAAAAAAACCACAAGTGGAAGACTTTTAGAAAAGAAACGCAGCTGCTATGTTGGGGGGACAGAAGCCCTCTGTGATGCCCGTCCCCAGCAGGGCGCGCAGCCGCTGAGCTCATTATTTCAGCTCCTGGGTCAGAGTTTGTTCTATCCACAGTTGTGGTACAGATCTGTATACAAAAACAGCCGAGTGGTGTCTCCAGAACGTTGCTGAAATGACTCGTACCCGTAACCCCACACCCACTACATGCTGCACTCACCACCTTCAGCGACGCCGCTCTCCCCACGTCCCAACTGCACACGCTTCATTGGCGGGTTATTTCCATTTCACAGGGGTTTTTCCTTAGGAAGCCCCGGAGGGGACCTGCAAAAGCTCTGATGGGCAGTTTCCTCATTCCTTACACACAAAACATTTCAGAAATGCTCTAACCTCACCGTTCCACATTTCCTCTCGGTTGAAAAGGGAGGAAAGGAGGTTTCTGAGCCCATCCTGCACCTTGCTAGGGGACACCTCATGAGCATCCTCCTCCCCCACCACCCGCAGGGACGTCTTGGTTTCGCAGCGCTGTGTGAGGAAGGAGATGGTGCTCAGAGCGATTCAAACACGTGAAAGGGCTGTGAAACGACCGAGTACAGAAATCACCTGCACTTCCTGCTTCGGTGAGTTACTGTGCCTGTGGTTTCTCATGGAAATACAAACACCTGGCAAAGCCCCTTTCCGACTGCAATAAAAATAAAGTTTCTGGTAGACCATAGGCTGATGTGCTCTATGGACCGGGGGTGGCAGGCAGAGCCCCGAGGGCCTGTGTGCTCCCTGCGGGGTGTGCCCGGCCAGGAGATTTGCCCCATCTCGGCCTTTGTCAGTGGTATATTATATATTTTATATCCCCCATCCCCTTCCTCCACAGCATGAAAGCAGAGGAGCAGGGAAATTCAGGGCAGAAGGTCCTCAGTGACACTGGAATGTGCTCAGAAAGGTGCCAGATTGACCCCGGCACGCCGAGATGATGGTGTGCGTGCTCCAGGATTTCTCCCACCACACCCGGGGAGCCGGGTCCTTGCTCACAGAGACTGGACAAACTCTCCAGAAACAGCTTCATGAGCCTGGCTGGCAAGAGGGGACCTGTCCTGGGAGCTGGTGCTGTTTTCCAGCTAGAAAAACCCAGCACCGCGGCCGTTCCCTGAGCCCTGCAGTGCCCAGTCCTGCTGTGGTTCCTGTCCCACTGTGCAGCACCGCTCACCCAGTGACGGGGTTGGCCCCTGCCCTCGCCTCGCAGGCAGCAGCTGGTCTTTCGCCCGCACACAGCCCCCTTGACATTACAAACCTGCAGGAAAGCAGAGTCTGGCTTGGAGAGATGGTTCTTCAGCGTGACGACACAGTTTCAGCCCCCTCCAATACTTCAGGTGTCAAGTCTCACTCTTGGCAGCACCCGCTGTTGCTCCCGGGCTGCAGAGGGCTGTTTCACATCCGATTTTATTGCAGAGCAAAGAGCTACTGTCATCCCCTGCCCTGGGATCCTGGTGTGGGAGCGGTGAGGACCAAGGTCCAGAGGGAACGGGCTCTACGGGGCGTCTCCAGTGCACGCCGCTCACTTCGCCCGCCCCGACACC
>NW_010430180.1:13416-15781 GCF_000710305.1 Buceros rhinoceros silvestris
TGCCACCACCTGATGCCAAAGAGTCGGGGAGGAGGTTGGCCAAGTGACGGGCATCCGCTGTTTGGGGGTTATTTGGGGTTCAGGAACTCATGGGAGGAACCTCCAAGCTCTGGCACTAACTCTGGATCCCTAAAATGGATCAGTTGTCGCTGATTTGGTTTTATCGTGTTATTTAACAGTACTGGTACTGCTCCTCCACAAAGGTCCTCACACCCTGTGTCAGGTGGGACCTCCAAGGGCCACTGGAAGCATGTGAGGGGTATTTTTCTCACACCAGTGTACCCCCATGTGGTGCCTTTAAGCCTCAGGCTTCAGCGCTAAGGAACCTCAAGAGCATCATCAGAGATAAAGGGCTTAAGGCAGCTCGGTGGTGGAGGCACGGGGGGGTTGTGCTCCCCAAAGCCTGACCTGGGGGAGTCCCCCGTTACTGAGACTGAAATATGGACCATGGGCCAAACGTGCCCAGTTTACGACAAAACTGCAGGACACACACTCAAACCGCACTGGTGCAGTGACGTGAGCGAAGAGCCGGGATCGCTGCGCTAGAAATCTTCCTCATCTTGAAAGCTTGGTGCGGAGCGAAGGCGGCAGAGGAGAAGCCGTCGGGTGAGAAAGCCCTGGGTGCGCTGTAAAACACGCTTGGGGCTGAATCGCCTGGCAAAGGCTGAGCCACCTTTAGTGGGAAAGGCTGAAGAATTAATCCACGAGTAAAAGCTGTCTAGAGATAAATGCATTCCCCGCGTGCTCAGCGAGCTGAACCACCGCCGAGGGAGGAAGCTGGGGAAATACCATCCCCAGGTTCAATCAACGCACCAGTGTTTCTGAGGTCACAACGTGCAAAACCCTGGGATGGGTTTTCTTTGAGCTCCAGTAAATAGCCCCTGCTTCAGGTTTTTAGCATAGCTGCTTTTTTTGCTCCCCGAGTGCTCCATAAAGGAGCTGAACCACATCAGCCTGGGCGCTGGGGGAAAAGCAGCCTTTGGGCAGACACATCCCAAGGGTGGACGAAGGCACATCCCAGTGCAGAGCTTTTATTTCAGATGGCCACGGAGCAATGGCTGCAGGTGGATGCAGAGCGGACTGGAAACCAGAAACAGCTTCTAAGTGCCGGGGGAGCTCCCAGCTGCCCTCCCCACAACCCCTGAGCGAGCAGCAGCCGGCAGGTCTGCTCACCTTCCTGCAGAGGTCCAGGGGAGTGCAGTCCCACGCCAAGCGGATTCCATTCCCTTCACCACACACGCTACAGACACCGCTACGGAGTGTTGTCATAAATAATTCAAACGGCACTACAGATGATAACAGGAATGAGCAAAGTCCATTTCGAGCCACATTATCTTCCTTTTCGCTGTTTTCTTCGCTTAGGCGCTACCTCACCACTGCGGTCGTTTGCAGCTGGACTCACCGCAGACTAAGGAGGTGCTGCACAACAGCATCTTCCAACAAACCTGGACATTCAGGGAGTGGAAGGGCTTTTTCTGCAGAGGTCACACAATTCCCGGCCAGTTCAGAATATCTGAGGTGGCTTTTGTGGGTACGAGTCTTGATGGTGATGACACCAATGTTGGGTGGGAGAACGTAGCCCAGATTGATACCAGTGCAAGTCGGGGCAGAAGGACCGAGGTGGGATGATCTGCCTCAGCAGCTCAGACCACTCGGTTATTACATCAAGTGTCCTGGCCGAGGGCTGAAGGCAAAGTGCTCCTCAGTGCCCCGGGGCTGGCGCAGAGGTGTCCCTGGTGAGAGCAGGGATGCTCCTAACCCCATACAACCATCACCGTGTTTTTCCCTGACTCCCGAATCCACAATTTCCCCTTTTCCTGGGACACCAGAGCACAGGGGCTGTTGGTGTGAGAGCAGCTGGAGTTTCACCCCCCGGTCAGCCTCTCGTGCTGGTTGGGGCAGCGGCGTTAGCCCAGATCCTCAGCCGCTTGTGCAACACCTGGAGTAAATGGAACACCACGATCTCTCCTCTTGGAAGCACGGGGAGGCAGCGCTGCGGCGGGCAAGGATGGAGAGCCAGCTGCAGCGGTCCAAAGCCACAAGACCTTGTCCTCCCACGATTCCCCCGAGACATCACCTCCCCCCGGCTGCCCAGCCAGCAAAGCAGGTTGGCTTAATGCAACCCCCAGGAGCATGGAGGAGTGGGCACACATTCCTCTGCTACACTGAGGAACGTCCCTGTCACCAGCATGAGCTTCGGTCTGCCTGAGGGACGCAGAGGAGGGGGCTGAAGTTTTGACTGGTGATGCAGCTGCTTCCTATGGAAACACAGACTGGCCCCAGCTCGTGCCTTCGGGATTTCTTACGAGGTTTCCTGTATTAGTTCTGTGCAAGGAAAGAAGTCGCTGGTTTGAGCTGTCAACAC